>NW_021163306.1:102500-158247 GCF_004324835.1 Dendronephthya gigantea | reverse complement strand
CTTCAGGTTTGAAATTATGATTTCTTCCTGGATTATTCGTGTTCCTCATGATATGCGCCGACCTCATTTGTACGCTAGAATTTTTCCAGTACGGTTCTTATCATCAGTTTTTTGCATCTATCATATATCTTACCATAACTATACCAAAACCATACCAAATAACCATAACCATACCACATCATATCATATAATCATATCATATATCATATCATATAATCATATCATACCATAACTAACCATAACCAAATCATACATACGATAACCATATCATACCATACGATAACCATATAATCCCAAAATTATATACACCATACCATACCATGACCAAATCATACCATACGATAACCATATCATACCATATATCACACCATACCATAGCATAACAATTATACCATAATTAATCATACTATACTAATGATTTAATTGGATATTTTATTGTAACATGTGCAGGTATTAACAGAGCTGTGTACGTACCACATTTTATTGGGCAAGATGAACAGGTAAGAACCTGCTTCACTTTTTTCAGCGGTTGTCTGTTCTCGCTAAACGTTGTTGTATATTCGTCTAGTTTTGTCTGATGCGTACTTTGGAGATTGGTTGGTTGCTCATTCCACGACGTTAAGCGTATCTTGTCACCATATTATGTAGAAATGTCTTCAGTTATGGCAAGGTATGGCTACTAAGATGTCTTGAATTTGAGACGTTTTTTATGTCCATTAGCACTTTGTAAAGAATGAAGTTGATTTAAGTAATTGCAGCGTTTTAGAAGTTTATTACTTTCGAGATATTGAAATCGTGCCTTGATAATGTGCCCAGTGAATTTACAGAAATGTTTTTCAATAAACTCCAGCCTAAATGTAACGTCTCTTGTTATGCGAGATACTCCTTCCACAATATTGGGTAATAATTTCTAAATTTTCTGTCCTTAGGCTGCTCCCAACATATCTGGAAAAGTTTACTAAACTTCGCCAACGCCTCAAGTGTCATACCACTGTTAGAATTTCTCTCTGTATGTTTCTTGAAGTTACGTAAATTAAGAAATCTTTATGAATATCAATGTACCCCCTAAGAGCTAGGTTGATAAACACTCAATCGTATTCGACGAAAAGTGCTAACATTCTTTTAAAACGTTAAATAGCATGTCAAAGCTTCGTGATTAGTACAAAAACTTCACAGCGATCCATTTGAAACAAGTCATTGGAAATGTTTGCCTCACACATCATATTGTTTAACGCGATAACATCTCAAACTTTTTATTATTGGCTTGTGAAATTGAATAAAATATAAACGAACTGATATGTTTCACCTTAGATACTCTCAATACACGGTAACTCTTGCTGATAATGTCATTCATCCTGGTTTGTCAACTGTCCACTGTTGTTAAGAAAACAATTCGTGCCATTGATTACAAAAGTAAGTCCACATGTCATTCTATGCCACGGAGATTGCTTGCTAAATTTTCAATAGATATTAAGAAGTGTTTTTTAAACTTTATACAGCTTAGGCAGTGTTGTTACATAAACTTGTCCATTCATGTTACATAATTTTGCTTATATGCAAGCTCGTTTTCAATCATTTGTCCTTATTCCTTAGAGTCTTAACAACGCAGATATATCTTCAGATGCTGCAAACCATACCCTTAGTCACTAATCCCCCACCAAATTCCATTCACTCCAAACTCCCTTGAGAAATCAAAGGAAGACTCAAGCAACACACTTAGTTCAAGATGATGGAAATCGTGGGTGATATGAGGTCAAATATACATTTCTTCTTATTTGACCCAACCAAAAAGGTCTGTATTGGTTTCATTTTTCTGCACTGTTTCAGGGAAGATGACTATTTTGTTGTTTATAGAACTGCAGTTGTTGAACGACTCCTGCGCAATGGAGTGTCAAGAAGTTGGTTGCTTGGCAATGTGTTGATCACGGTTACAGTCAACAAGCAGGCAACTTCGAACATGTCATGCGCATATTGTTCGCAGGAAAAGTGTTTGTGTGAGATGATTCACTGCAGAAGGGCACGGAGCCTGAGGTTTTAAAAGTTGAGCTTAAGAGAAACAAAAACGAGGCCTCAATTAGTCAGGTAAGGAAAATTCTTTCAGTATCATTGTTAAATTGGCATACACTGTCTGCCCAGCGTATTCATGCTTAAGCAACAAAATATATTTGCAAGAGCGACCAAGTTTTAATATTCTTCTAGTGAAAGCTCTTAGAACGTATTTGACATTTCCATTGATAACGACAGTAATATCGTGTGTTTGAACGTTAAAGATGAACTCAGGGATATTCTAAACAATACAAATTATGGCCCTAGAGTTATTTCCGATAAAAACCTGTCGAAGTTGGTTCGTCATATTGCAATGCATGTTAAATAAATTTGGTCAGTAACTTAGGGTAATTAATGTCCGGATGTGATATTGACGGTATACGAATGTTTTTCTTTTAAGATTGCGTCAGTTATTCACCAAAATCAGAAGAAAACTACAGATACCTAGGCTGTAATTGGTTACAAAGAATACGTCAGATCAAGAGGATTCGAGCTAGAGTTTCTCATGCGGTACCGGAACAATGTAGGTCGCTAGACTTAAGGAAAGACGCTCGTAATATAATAGATTTTACAAAATATATCCTTTGGTAATTCTTATGAGTTGCAATAAAACCTTTACAATTGTTCATCCTTCACTGATGAGCTCAGAATGTTTCGTTATCACGTGGTCAATGCACGACTCTTGCCCTGGAGGAGGAACCCAATCCGGATATAAATGACTTTTTATCTAAAGTACTTCACGAAATGCCTTCAGTTGAAATATGAAGAAAGTCGGGCTGATGTTTCAAAGATTTTATGACGCGAAGTTGAATCTTGGTTCATCGTTTCTTAACGAAACGGGCACTGATAAGACTTCACAGATAAATATCACAGTGGAAGCCAGTGCTCTTTCGCTGTAGCTTGCCTAGCGGCACAGAGGTCTCAACAGATGGTAGGAAATGACAACAGAGAGCGAACATGATAAAATTTTTATGAATAAAATTATTCGAAAATAACAAAAAGGATCAACCAGGTTGGGAGACATCTAGAGGTCTAATTTTATTCTTTCTCCAACTATGAGATTTGATGTGAGCCTCATTTTTGTTTCTTCTGTCCATCTATTATTTCTTGAAAACAAATACCATGAAACATGGTTCAAAATATTGAGACATTTATATAGCACGATGTTTGTAGAATACTTTGCAACGCTTAACAAAAATCCGTAACTGGTATTTTCAATTTGTGTTTATAGCTTCAATCTCGTTCTACTGCAGTTTCCGATAGCAAAAATGAAAGGTAGGATAAATTAATTGTAATTTAAATTTTAATTTAAATTTGATGAAGTATCGTATACCTCAAAACCTTCAACACCACTTTGCTGGTATTACTAAATGACGCTCAGAAAACTTCGAAACATTAATTTTGCACTTTAGCGAGTTTCGAATTATGGAGTTTTTTATTGCTGAGAGAAGAAGCACTGGCTGAAGCCGTTGCTAGATCATTCCTCATTTTTTTCATTTTCAGTAATAATCAGTATTATTCACTCGCATATATTTATGTATCTTTCTCTCTGTAGTGGCATTCGCAAGTAAGTGAAAGGAGTGAGCCGTTTGAACCCGTTCTTACTTACGGTCACTTATTGAAAATTACTAGCTATACTATTTACAAAAAGTGCTGAAAGACTTCTCTTTAGGCCTCGACTGAAAACCATTATTCCATTGCACTCTTTCATTCATCTCTATAAAAAAATCACTTTATATTTGAAACATCTATGACATGAAGAGAAAGTGCAACATTTGGAGAGAAAAACTCACCAAGTGGAAAATTATCAAAGAAAGCCAAGTCAAACCTTCCCAACTTAAAATTTGCAACCCGTCACCAGAGTTGTCGATGGGAATTAAACATTTGTTGAAGTTTGCAAGTCGATTGTATTGCTACAAATATCACGAACATTTTTTTTTTAATTTTTTTTATTCTAATATCCATTCTACTTTACATATTTCAGTATAAAGTTGTTTTGTATTGACAAGCAATTGCTTTGACTTACAGATGTGATTTACTACAATATTGAAAATGGCTTGATTGACGAAGGTGGACTTGGTGGAGTTGTTGAGGATTATGCCATTGCAATGGCGACATAATTGATGAAATCAATGGCGAAAAGAATTCTTTAGTCTAGAGTCGTGTTAGAGTACCATGTTTAGAAGGCGCTTGCGACGGACGACGAAAAACAGCGATTAAATTTGCAAAATATGGCTGAAATTGTGTTTTAGTGGGGGTTAAGTGAAATGAAATATGTCGTATCGCAACAAAACATCGTTATTTCTTTGGAAATTTATAATAAATATATTAAAAGCATTTTTTTCATCATATGGCGAACATTTTTAGAAAATAGAAAATATTAGACTTTTCCGGTTAATCAGTAATTTTATGCCTAATTAGCAGTTGACCTGGAATGGTAAACATAATTTGCTTGTAAAATATAAAACTGATGATAATTTCACCCTCCAGTGACCACCCCTAGAAGCAACCATTCTGAACCATATAAGCAATTCAGAAAGACTGTAGCTTTGATAATTCAGGATTTAGAGCTATGGCGGTTATGACCGCCATGGTCATTTTACCCGAAAACAATTGAGATAACCTGTTTTGCATGAAATGCACACAAACTCCTTTACAGGGCCTTGACTAGTAAATATACCTGAGTTACACGGGCTGTTGATATCAGAATTGTTTATCTCTTCACGCACTTGCAATAAATCACATCATTAGCAGGGGATGGGTTAACTTTGCAATTCCGGACTTGACTTGATATGTTCATATCAGAGAGATGTCGCTATTGGAGAGGTACATATTAAGACATGTTTACATTTTCAATTACTGCTGCCATCTTCTTTTAATATATGTGAACGAGTAGATAAGTTATGGATTTTTCTGATAACAGCACCGATTTCATGTATTGAAATGCAACGCTCAATACCATACACACAACTAGTAGCGTAGTAAAATTCAAGATAAATGGTACGATAATTTATTCAGCTTTAGAGAGATTACATGTTCTGACGTTTTGGGTTCATTACGTGAGCTGTTTGGCACTGCTACTTTAAACGCAAGTCGAACGGGAATTTCTTTAATATTTATTGAAAATATATTCTATAGAAAAGATTAAGTTTAACTATATATAAGTAAAAGGTATAAAGATACATGCATTCCAATCATTTTCTTAGTTCATACGATGAATCAAACTAAACTTAAACATTAACATAAACACTAATCACACTACAAACATACATGCAAACAGATAAAGTTCAGTACCTGAAGGGTGGATCCCCGTAGGACTTTGTCTAACACAACTATTTGTAAATCAACCGTTCGTTCTATCTCGTACTTCTCCTGACGCTTAACTGATTAGCAGTCACTCGTACAGCATCCTTTTATTAACTTAATAACTAACATAACTAGATATATTTATTACATAAAATTAATTTGATTATGATGGAATGTTGTTGGCTATTCAAACCAAGAGCTAAATCCCAACAAGGCTACAGGACCCGATATTATACCTCCTATTGCTTAACGAAAGATAGCAGAAGAAGTCTCTACTATGCTTAATGCTAGCCTCCTCCGCAAGCATATCTTATGTATTAATATTAGGCATTTATATTTCGCTTGGGTTAGCTGTGTCGGGGAAGGCGAGGAAAAAGTGGGAGAGATCAGCAATTTTTTTCTCGCTCCCCGACAAAGCTAACCAAAGCCAATTATAAATGCCTAATATAAATACATAAGAGATGCCTGCGGAGGAGGCAAGCTTAATGCATTATACAATAAAGTAATCCGACATGGAGTGTGACCGTTGGACTGGAAACGGGATGAATGGATTTCAGTGCACAAAAAGGGCGATCGCCTTTCCAAAACCAATTAGAGCACCGGTTACCATACTGATAACCGTTGACAAAATTTTCGAGCATCGTCTTTGAAAGCAATTGAGTGAACTGACGGAAAAGATCTTTGACAACTTTAATTGGTAAAATACGGAAATATAGCCATGCCAAATTGCCATATTTTGTATTTCGCGCGGAAATTGAGTAACTAATTTAGTTACAAACTTCCAGCCGTAAGATTCCGGCTTTTCTCTATCCTTGTTTTAAAGATCCGGCTTTCTCATTCCCGGTTATAAAAATTTCGGCTCTTCCCATTCTTTGTTTTTAAGATTCCGGCTTTTCTCATTCCTTGATTTAAAGATTCCGGCTTTTCCCTTTCCTTGTTTTAAAGATGCTGGCTTTTCCTATTCCTTGTTTTATCGTCCCCCGTTCCCTTCCTCGATTCCCCGTAACTTTTAAGGCTAGTTTCCACTCAGGAAAAATCTCCTTTGGATCGGAATAGACAGTAAAATTTTTTGTCGCTGAGTTCTCAGGCGGCGTTTATACAAAAGAAACTTTTCCGTCCCCTCCGATCCAAAGGAGAATTTTCCTGAGTGGAAACTAGCCTTTAAAGATAGCCCTTTTCCGCCCCTCCCTTGCATATGAACTAACCGCTAATTAAAAATTTTTGCGCTGTCACATGACCAACCTTAACCAGGGTTTTCGCCGCAGCGTGGGTCGTGGAGCGTAGGTAGAATAGCCTGGCCTGCGAAGTTGGAATATGTCAATGTACACACACACCCGAATTACGAAAATTGCACTTGTCAGCAAATCGTCACAAAGGTTTAGTAAAATGTCACGTACCCTCAATATTCCATTATGAATAGGAAAGTTTACTTGAACGAGATCCGCATGTCTTCGGTTATTTGATACAAAAATCAATTCATATGAAAAACATTGGCGTTGAATTAAAATCGTATCATCATGCACATGGATAGAAACTTCGTCATAATTATTAAGTCGTTTTTGGCTTCACCGAAAAAATAAGCCTGGAAAAATTTGGCATAAAACGATAGACAAAAACATGATTATCTTTAATTTAATTTCAAGATCAAAGAACGTTTTTTGGATCAATATTTAAATATAAGTTACGCTTGTGTTCCTTACAACGGAAACAAGACCACGTGAATGAAACAGCTCACAAATTTTATAAATCTAGCAACATCTATTGTTTGCTTTACTTTAGTTTATTGAAAGGTTCCTGTTACTGTTTCAGGAAAGTAGCGGTAGTATATTTACTGTGTTTTAGGCAGGAAATGGTTGTTTATAACAATTGAGTCTCATCATAGGTAAGTGAAGTTTCCTTCTCTTACAAAAACAATAGGGCCATTATGGGATACCAGATATGGATACTGCACATCGACAACTTTACAAAAGAAGGTAAGAGTTTCCAGCTTCCCGCCTGCTTCAGGGTAGCGCAGAAAGAAATAGGAATTTTTTCCCCTACCACGGTTAGAACCAATATTTTACAAATAACCTAGTGAAATGCCACTCTGACAACTTTATGATGGTCTGGGACTTTTATTGTTGTCTTCAGATTTCCTTCCTTGGTGTGTATTTGAACTGCCGTATGATCGTTTGTTGGTATCATGATTTCATTCTGCTGGGAAATACTCAATGAAAATGCCTCACTTGAGTCGTTGTCAAATTTGTATTTCAATTGACACATCTGTTACAAACATACACATCAGGCCTCTGTTGGATGATGATGATATCATCGTCTTTGCATATTGCGATTCTAACTACAGAAGATATTTTGTCCTCGAGCAAATCTAATTTGTCTTCTGCTTTTACATTGTAATTCTCGGTCAATATCGTCAACAGGAATCCTTCACCAGTATGTTTTAGCACGTAAACATTGTTATTGATATCAACAGAAAGGCCATTAAAATATTGCCTATAATTTCAGGTAATTCAATCTGTTTAATTTTTCCTTCCTCCTGGATAATCATGATTTTCTAATAAGGCGGAGTACGAGGAAAAGTAAGAACACCCCCTGACTTTTCACAGCATATGGAGAAGCTCTTTTTTTTCATGAAGGGTCTGTTCGTTTGGAGGATGAGGCAATTCCTCTTTTATAGAATTTCTTGCTGAAATTTCGTGCCAGCTTATTATTGGATGAAAACTGCGAGTGGGAAGTTCAATCGTTGGCATGCAGGCGGACAATTCAAATGAACATTTATTACTGAATTTGCAAACATATTGAAACAACACATAGTTGATTAACATAACCGACAGACGTTCTCCACCCGTTGAGTTTTATTCAACAACGATTTGACTCCATCGTTCAAAGACACTGAGAATATCTCTTGAATCAGTTGAATGGCTTGTAAGCTATGCAGCTTCTTCCAAAACGATAAACATTCGGTGATTGCGGTCTCAGGATAATCGAGATGTTCCACTATTTTTGAAACTATTCGTAGCTTCGCTGCAAAAAAATCGATCTTCGATACTAAATGCCTCATTCCAGAAAGCAGTGGTTGCTGCCTTGCGCGCTTCCTCGAATCTTTTTCTCGCAGTTTCTAACTCTCTGTCCGAGTTGATTTTAAGCTTTTTCCTGGCTGGAGGAAGCTCTATTGCTTGGTTTAAGATACCAGACAGAATAACGCTCGAAAGTTCACCTGGTTCGTCCTGAGTTTCGCTCTCTTTCTGCTAAAGATTTGATTTATCGAGAGAAACACTGAGTAACTCTATTCCTTCTTCTAGAAAATTATAACTGGCGAGTGAAGTTGATCTAGAAAGGCCATCGATTTTAGACTTGATATCATTATAACTCGCGTACGACAATCTTACGAATTTCGCCGTCTTTCAGTTTGTCTGCCGTCGAGGCTATGACCTCATTCCATAATAAACCAAGTGTTGAACTGAGTATACTTGTCACAATTAAAGTCGTATCGCGTTTCTTATTAACTTGTCCCAAAAATTAAGGCTTTATTAAAAGCATCTGCTAAAAGGTGAGGAGGCAAAACATCATTTAGAGCCGAAGCTTCTTGAAGCGATACGAAAGCGTGCGTCGTGGTTTGTCTAGAACGTCGTGGCCTTTAACCTCTGGCTTGGACCGATAGTAGAAATTTGGTGGAGGAGAATTCGAGATTTGTTGTGACACTTGAAGATAATCTTGTTTAGGTGCTGACGTAGATAAACCAGGTGATTCGTCATCTAACAGGGAAATAGTTGGAATGGATTCCTTGTTTTCTGCACTTCGAACTCCGGAGCGCAAGAGTACATCGTCGGTAGGAATGTAAGCCATGAATGCTGCGATGTGCATCTTTCGTTCGTCTGATGACATGCCTTTCCAATCGGCATATGTTTTACGAAACATGTGGTAAGCTGGTGCTAGGACGTAAGGACCGTCATCATACAGTACCGCTCAGAAGTAACCTAATGTGACGAACGCGTTCAGAATGCGTTCCCGAACGCGTTCAGAACGCGTTCTCGAACGCGTTCCGAACGCGTTCCCGAACGCGTTCCGAACGCGTTCCGAAATGCGTTCCGAACGCGTTCCAGAACGTGTTCTGAACGCGTTCCCGAACGCGTTCCGAACGCGTTCCAGTGTTTTCACTTAGACGCTTCGTGTGCCTTCGGAAATTCCGAATAAATTATCGAACAGCTAGTCAATATGCTTATGCTACGGTTCGTTAATTCCGGTTTTAGTATGCGGGACAAGCGCTATTTTATTTCGCGTAAAAATAAGCAAGTGTGTGACTTGTGTATCTCATTCGAAAATGATACTAATATGTATGTAGCATCTTGAGAAATTTGGACTTGATGGCCTTAGGATATGCTATGCTTAACCAAAGCCAGTATTTGACAGGGAAAACGCGGTTAAAATTAGCTAGATGACTCTTATCGCCGTCTTTGTTCAAAGAAACTTTCGGTAGTTAATAAACCATTGTTTTTAGTTTTCAGTTAGTATACATTTAAACAGTGTATACAGTAGTCACGGTAATTACCGTATTTCGAATTTTATTCATATCATACTGTGCCGTACATGTAAAACAATTGAGGTTTTGATATTGTGAAACGAAGATCTGAATTATAATGATCGACCCGTGCTCTCAGCTAAGCTATTTCAGTTAACAATTGCATGTTTGTTCATACCTGCACTTCATTCCTTGTCGGCGACAACACAGCAGCATTCAAACTGTATCGTCCATTTTTGTATTTTGTGAATGAATTTTTTTTTGTATTTTGTGAATAAATTTTCTTTTAACTCACGGGATGTTAACTCGTCATTTTCTTTCATTTTTTCATCTATAAAATTGCCATGCTCCTCGCTTAGTTTCGGCTTTCGACCACTCCGAGCACCGTCCACGAGGCTACCCGTCTTTCGATATCGCGAGAGAAACAGAGAAATAGCCGACGTTGAGGTTTTAATTCCTTCCTCAAGAAGAATTTCTTGTATTTTTTTGTGTGTATTTCCAGTGGATTTTAAATAAATAACCCTTTTTCTAGCGTACACTGAGAGCTTCGCCATTTATAAAGCATAGATTAAACCACAGTGTGATTAAACTAAATCGGGAATATCCGGGTATTGACGACAAGATCCGGAGTCGATAGCCGATGAATATCGAATGCGTGCTGGAACGCGTTCCGGACGCATTCGAGGACGCGTTCGGAACGCGTTCTGGAACGCGATTGAAACGCGTTCTGGAACGCGTTTGGAACGCGTTCTGGAACGCGTTCAGAACGCGTCCTCGAACGCGTCCGGAACGCGTTCGGGAACGCGTTTTTGATTAGGTTATTTCTGAGCAGTACTGTATATGGCTTTGACAACATTGCTAAATAAACGGATACTGCATGCTTTCAAGGCATCTAGGCACTCTGAAAGTGTCGCGTCTCGATGACTACGACCCTCTGAATGCACGTGGGCGGATATTTCATCTTTTGACAAGACGTTTTGCCACTCAATTGGATTTTGGCCGCACACTCCGTCAATGGAAGCTTGCTTTCGAACGTTTTTAATCATTTTGTCCCTCATTTGCTTCTTTTTATGAGTTTCAAAATAATCCACGAACTGACTCGCGGGACGATTGCTGGTGTGTTCCTTTTCTATTTGAAGCCATTTTGATTTCAGTTGCAATAGCTTACGGTTGTAAATATGAGTACTTTCGCTTCCGTATCTTCTTCTTTGCACGTGGCACCACCGAAAATATCACTCAGGATAATTTTTTTTTGGATTGAAGGAAAATTTAACGACTGCAATTTTTTATCTACATTTGCTTGGGCATGCTCTTTGCCCAAAAGGTAAATGGTCTTTCCACTCGTTTCCTTAAGAATCCCGCTAGAAAGTGCTTCGTCTTCATCTGTACCAAAAGCAAGGATGTTGGCAAGAGCCGGATTCCCTCTTTCATCTGCTGCTTGCCAAAAATATGCGAAATCCTGCGCTGATTGATTTCGAAGGATCAGAAATGGTCCTGGAAACCAGGGATTCCTTAAACTCTCTCTTCCAATTACTGACATCTGCTTGTAGGTCGTTTGTGTCACGAGATGATTTGCAATGTTTAATGTAGTGTCACAAGCCAAAGGCGTAGCAAACCTGGGATTTGCTGATGAATGCTTGATTCTTGTCAAGCAAATCTGGGTCCATTTCGTCAGCAGTGGATCTTTGCTCAAGGAGTTTAAGGATAACTTCCTGAATTTGATCGATACTAGATCTGGTTTTTGTTTCCCCATACAAATAACGGTAATTATACAGCTGCTTGGTATCCCGAATAGTGGTTGACTGTAATGGAGAATCAAGTTAATTCAGATACTTCGATTTTTCGTCTTCAATAACCCTTGGGGCACGAACATCTGTATCAACCGTTTCTTTCACTTCTTTGTTGAGAGAGTGCTCTCTTGAAATAAAGGATTTGGCGTGCGGACGTTTGTATTTCCATGCGCTGTTGCGACTACGAGGACGGCATTCCCGGTGTTAAAATAGTAATGCAAAATAATCGTGGAACATTTCAAAGTATATGACTTCAAATTCTTTAGACGACTATAAGATTAATTATATTCTGCTATTAGCATAATAAATATGACATATCTTGTAAATTCCGTCTGATACATTTTCATCGTATTCTTATGCGTTGCTCTTTTCTAACTACAGCGTACAAGAGCTCCTTGCCTACGATCTGCCGAACCCAATTTCGAGCATCGCGGACGTCGCAGGTACCACCAACGATAATGCCATTGTCGTCTTTGTTCACCGAGACCTCTGTCCGTAACCTTAACTTCATAAAACCTAGTTTGCTATTTTTCTCATAGTACCGCAAGTGTTTCATAAGTTTCGATATCAAACGGATGCTTTACTTTTGCAAGTTTTTGGCCGACAACGAAGGTTGAGGTTGTAGAAATGCTTGTTGGCTTGATTTCTGCCTTTCGGTCTGCAGGAATATCCTTTTTAAACAGATCTGGATATTTTTTTTATGTCAGGGCTGGAATGACTGTAAATTGGAAGCCTTTTATCACCCCTGTAATGGACAAGATTAGGCAAATCAATGTCAAATGAGTAAGACGTATTATCATTTTCACTGTTCTCATGAGTTGACTGATTCGGGATCACTGGAAAATGTGATAATTTTCTTCGCTGTTTCCTCTTTTTATTGTTGGAAAAAAGATTTATCGTCCTCCGTGAGATCCACAGTTTAGTTCTCTCGCGCTTTTTTCTTCTTTTCGTCGTTTCCCGATAAATTAGTTTTCTTTTGGACATCTAGAAAAGCGGGTCATTTTTGTTATGTAAGTGCTCTTGTTTCTGCTTTTTTCTAGTCAGATGCCTTAAAACAGTTACGCATGCAGTTAAATATTAGTTTTGGATTGTCATCTTGATTACTGATGATTGACATTCTTGCATGACCCTTACCATGACCAAATTAGTTGGTAGATAATAATACCTTGTCACTTGAAGTACACTAGCTCACCGGCTGATAATATTTTCATATTGTGTTCAACTCCATTCAATAATTGTTACGTATTATGCTAGCCTCATCGAGTAATTGTATAAAGTATTATAGGAAAAATTAAACCTTGAAATAACCTATTGGAATAAACTGTCCAAAATTAAAGGCGTGTGCATGTGAATCTAGAATTCTCCATTACAATTTACATAAACAACGTGTCATATATTAAGGTAATGTTTCGCGAATATTTCACTCAATTTAAAATAAAACATTTGCTAAAAAAGGATTTGGTGAGATCCTGAGGGGAATTCCCCTGTCTCCCGGTTCTCCCATTCCACTGTTCCCTGTTCCCCGGAAAAAGTCTTGTGCAGCCCTACTTCGATTACTGCTCGCCCCTGTGGGATACTTGTGGCAATCTGCTCAGAGATTTCAATTTAGTTGCAAAGAGTTCAGTTTCGTGCAGCGAGGGTTTTAACAGTGCAAATTATGAACCTCTTGAAACTAGACGGTCTGGTGCTAAGTCAGTATTAATGTACAAGATACTTAATAACCATACTGCGCCCGCTCTTCGGGAGTCTTTCGTGAGAAGAGAAATAGGATCCCAAGGCCGAATCGAGAATACCTTAAAAAAGTTTCAAATATAGCCGCGCTATGCTTTGGAATCGGCTCACAAACGAAGCAAAATCAGCTGAGTCGCTCGTTAGTTTAAATCAATTGTTGTTGCACACTGAAATGCATCCTAGTTACCTGTGTGTGAAACCTATACTGTATTCTTATTACTGTCTTAATAATTAAACACGCCCCTCGTGGAAACCAGCCTAGAGTTGATGGGGCTGGCATGTTTCTTGCGATTTCCACGTTTTCATGCGATTTCCACTTCTGTTCGTGAGCTTTCGTTCGTGTTCATAATTTTTTGATTCCTGTTCACTCGTGTTCGTGATCTTTGGTTCGTGTTCATGATTTTTTGACTCGTGTTCATTCGTGTTCATAATTTTTTTATTCGTGTTCACTCGTGTTCGTGATCTTTGGTTCGTGTTCATGATTTTTTGACCCGTGTTCACTCGTGTTCATTCGTGTTGATGATTTTTTAACTGGTGTTCACAAGCGAGTCGTATTCTGACTTGTGTCCACTGGTGTTCATTCGTGTTCAGTCGCGTTCTGACTCGTGTGTTGTTTTTGAACAGATCATGGCAAGAATCGAACCTACGCTTTTGCGATGCCGGTGAAATGCCCTTGCCATTGAGAACGTATATTTGACTCATTTTTCCATCCACTGTTCCTGGCTGAATTTGAGGTGTGTATAATACCACTCGAAATTAAGACCTTTTAACCTATTTGATTCTTGATAATACAATCGCGTTCTTTCAACAGCTCCGTTTTAACCGTGTACTTAAGGGTAGACGGCTTGGTAAAGGAGACAATAAAACCTGACACGAGTGGATCATTTTGGTATGACCAAAGCTGGTTCAGGATACTTAGAACATATCATCGTCGTCGTCATCATCATCTCTGCCTTTGTTTTCCTTCACATGTTCACATCGTTTAAAAACTTCTTAATAAGAAACTTTAGCTTCTCAACGGCACCTTCTATTGCTTCTTCTTGGTCAAAATCATCATTTGTAATAAACATATTTTCTTATGTACCGGATCTTTCTTCAGTTGTCTCATCCACAAATGGCGCTTTAAATAGATATTTTCTAATTCTTCCTGGAGTCTAGCATGGCATTGAAGTAAGCTTTCTTTTTAGCATAGTGCTCATCAAAACCACTGTTTATAAGGCTTTCTTTCATTTCCTCGAATACTGTGTTACTTCTATGTTATGCTTCTTCTATTAACGGCATCCAGGGATCCAATTCTTCTTCACATTCTGAGTCCGTTGTCGTCGAACTTCCAGATTGCTGAGTGGAAGTGGTCGAGACATCATCTTGGAAATCACTTTCTTGACTGTCCGAGTCTGTTTGAGACATGTTTCTTTCTTGTTCTCGTAGTAGGCAATACTCCCGTTCGGGTCTGCGCTGATTGTAACTGCGGCTGAAATATCTTCTGCAAAATTGGCAGCTCATCCCCTTAGCACTAGCAGTGTGTAAATGCCTTGTTATCGAGCAGCAACGCAGTTTTATGAGCAGATGTCTGCTCATGTGTAGTTATGAGGATGTGCTAATCTGCTCAACGGTACTTTTTCCTAGTCCAGTACATTCACACAAACTAAAATGTTAGCAATCCCTTATGTACTTTCTTCGTTTCCCCCTAGATAGAGGTTGTTCGTTTGCAGTGCTTAGGTAAACATTAAAGTTTCTCTCCATCTCTTCTTGATAATAAATTTCTCTCCATCGCGCTCTAATAAATTTTCCAGACACTCCTCCATATCGAATTCCTTTGGTTCTTTACTCTGTCGAGGTACACATATTCCTTTCTTACTCCACTTTAACCATCTCTTGCGTTCCTCTGTGCCCATATCGTGTACTTGGTCGAGATGATTTGCTAACCTTGCTAAATTTGTACTACCACAGCTAAACACAGGACAGCTCCTACGAGTGCGACGCATATTTAGATGATTGCTCAACAAATTCCTAATAATAATTGGCTCATTTTTTTCAAGTCAGGTATTTATTAGGCCCGTTTGGGCCCTATATGGCCTTATATGGCACTATTAGGCCCGATGGCCCAATTGCTGCATGACTAGGCGTCCTAACCCGGACAAGTCCGGGCTTTTCAATGCAAACTCTTGCTTACGGAAGAAAAAGTCAAACGATCTAAACAAGAAAACAGTGTAGTGTCCGGACAATATGTTTAAAATATTTGTAAAATTGTTCTACTTAATTACATTGTTACAAGCGTTAATACGTGTCTTAATTTATGCTTCAAGCATCGCGTTGTCCATAACACCAATATATATTTCGATTCGCTCTAAAAATGCACACATTTTCGCATTCGCAATACCCCCCTTTTTCCTCCCTTTGAGGAGTTTGGGCCTGAAATATCTCATTGAGCGGATGAGCATCTGCTCATGAGCATTTATGAGCATGTGCTCATAGGCCCGTTTGGGACTTATATGGCCTTATATGACCCTATTAGGCACGATGGCCCGATTGCTGACTGCATGGGCATCTTAACACCCGAATATGGACAAATATTCGATTAAACATTGGGGAATAAATGTTCCCTTAGAACATTCCTCTGCAACACTGCAAATCTATACGTCGTATACGTACACATCTTTTTATTATATGTATACGAATATAACGCCCATACGATATGTGACCTTCCACGGGAAAACGTACGTTAACGATATTTCGTTGAAACGGCAAAACGAACGGATAACGAACGGGTAGTGAACGATCTGTAATAACGTTTCAACGAACCCAGAAAACGTTTTGACGAATTCAGCTAAAAATGTGAACGTTTAAAGTCGAGAATACGAACGGATAAATAAACGTTCAATCTGAAGCCGTTTGAACGATTTATGTTTATGAACGGTTTTAACGAATTTGTCTGAACGCCTGTTGCGCGTATAATTGACGCAAGATATTATTGACTAATTTATCTAATTAAAAGAATAGGAAATATTTTCAAACAAGTAACATGTGTTGTTCCAAGTATGTGTGTACATAAATAGCTATACCTTCATTTGAATGTTTAACTAAAATTATTAGCTATACTACCTAAATCCCATTATTTTATACTTTATATACATATATACATTGGCGTTTTGCATCAAAATTCGGGTTAATCGTTAGAAAGCCTTCAGTTATTAGTATATATTATCATCGTTATGTCAAATTAATGCATCATCTGCAACTATACCCATCAAAATATTCAGCGCGTGTTCATTTGCAACATCGTTACAGGTTTTGTAAATTTTTCCACGAACAAACTCTATGTATGAGTGGTTAAAGACATATAAACAAAGACATACAGGCGATACAGCATGCATCCGTTTTATTAACACGGCTGTAAACCGACAGTAAACAAAAATTGCCGTCTCAGTTTGGTTGAGTTTCAGCTACTGGATACATACTTTATGTTAAACTAAACACAAGAGATTCCATTGTACACTTTTGTTTATACTCTTTGACGCGCAAACGATTAAATTAATTAGCGCAAGGATCAAGTTGTTTACCGATGATAACCAAACATTAATACAGAATATCGCATACGCAAAGTTCGTTTGTATGCGAACCAGCGTAGTAACGTGTGCTTGCATGCTGTCAAAACTTATTTGGTATAAATACTACATTAAATATCCACACCATTTATACACATGAAATCCACATTTCAATTTCAGCAATGCATTGCGGTAATAAAATATTTAAAATATAGGCTTGGATATTTACCTAGTGCACACAATATGTTCCGTGCAGCAACACCACACTGTTATTTTGAGGGAGTTATTTTAACTCCTAAAATAGGAGTTACGAAAAAAGGTACAGAATAACTCATTTTTTGGAGTTAAAAGTAACTCTAGATTTGGAGTTAAATAATAACTCCGTTTTTGGAGTCAAAATAACTCACTTTTTGGAGTTAAAAGTAACTCTAGATTTGGAGTAAAATAATAACTCCGTTTTTGGAGTCAAAATAACTATCATGTATAGGAGTTAAAATGTAACACCTAAAAAGGAGTTAAAGAGTTGTAACTCCACTTTTGGAGTTATAAATCATACATCTAAAAATATCTAAAATACCTTCACTTTGTCCACTTTTGAAATGTCAACATTACACACGCCATCTTGGATAATGATATTCGTTGCATAGCAACAAGGCAAATGACATTCAATTCAATCCACACTTATTCCCCAGTACTCATATATGGTAACAAAAAGGCCACTCAATTGTTTTAAAAATACTGACTCTGAGGGATTTACTTCAAGAAACGTGGATTCAACAAATACTGATAAAATTTCTACAGGTAAACTTGATGGCAAATTTTATTTAAGCCCTTCTTTCGAAATATAAAACATGTAGTTCATAAATAACCTTTGCATGATTCATTATAAATTTCAACAACATGCATAAAAGATGAATATAATCAATAAGTATTTTTTAACTATAAAAGAACAAAATGTTTGATTGTTGACATTATTTGCACAGTACAATATCGAATATATGGTTTGGAGACTTTCTCTTTGTTAGGCATCAGGATTTGATCTGTACATGTCAGTGTGACATGTCAGATTTTATTATTGGTGCAACGTACCTTACATATAGGTGTCAATATTAAAGTTATACAACTATGAAAGCATTTCCATTTGCTTAGCAAAAATATCCTACACACATGAGAAATAAGAACCAGATTTGGCATTATGAGGAACAGAAAACATTGAGCTGAGCTGTTTTATAAATTATTTGTCTTAGAAGTTTCCAAACCATATCTTCTATCAACTGTGATTTAACACAAACATGCAGCTACAAACAAACTAAATCATCTCACAAAAAAGCCATGTCTTTTAGCAATCTATTAATAGAAACACGCTTCTTGGCATCTTCAAAGTTGCCAAGAAGAGTAGCTTCAATGAATGAAAACAAATTTCTCCCTTTGTTAGGATACTTTATATTAAAGGCATAATAGGCTGCAAGTAAAACAACCAAAGCATTAATAAGTCCAGTATTGGGAAATTTTATAATAACCTCTCCTTCAGCTACCAGATAGAGTGGGGTGATTGAGCCATACTGCCCAGATCCAATCAGCTTGGGTGCCACAACACTTTCAATCACCTTATCAATTGATTCATCATCCTGAATGAAAAACATTACCAGTTTACTAAATAAATACACAATAAATAGGTTTGTATTTTTTACATGGAAGACTAAAAGTTTTTGAGCATTAGTGGTTTAATTAAACACTTAAGATTTTCAAGGATTATAACTATGCAATGATACTTACTGAACAGATTTTGACCACAGGATCATATCTGTTTGTTTTTTCCCTGAGGAGTTGTTGCACCAGCATTACGGCTCCATCCTCTTCAATTTCTGCAATGAATGTAAAACAACATTTCAAAATATTATAGAGTTGCAATATGTGAGCATTTGAATGTTTGAAGCTACAATGATATGTCCAATAAATAATGTTCCTCTTGAGAGCATTATGTCCTGGAAAAGTGAATAATGCTAACTAAGTCCCAAATACATTATTAATGATTTTACTAACTAGTCGATCGGATCAATACACATATATTATATATATAGGCAAAAATGTTCTCCATGTTTACTATACTTACCCTTGACGGGTATATTCTAGCTCACTCATTATGAGTGCCTTGGGACCCTAGGTGGCAGTGTGTTCCTTTCTCCTTTTAAACTGCCACCTAGGGTCCCAAGGCCTAGGCACTCATAATGAGTGAACTGGTGAGTGAAACGGACAAATTTGTACATTCTTATAGGTTTGAATATGCCCGTCATGGGTAAGTATAATAAACACGGAGAACATTTTTGCCTATTATTATATGTTGTTTTCTTTAATTTATTACCTGTCTTTTTTGTGGGAGAATCTGTAGTTTCTTCTTCCATTAATTTTAGGATGCTGGCGATTCCTGGAAACGCCTTCACCTTGCTTTGAGCCAGACTAATGATTTTTGGTTTCACATTGTTCCTGAAAATGTGCTCATTTTCCGACATTTTCCAATGGAGCTTGTTGCCCTCTCAAACTCTGCCTTTAGCTACAAATGTATATATAGAATAATACCTGTGAATTACTGTAACATTGAAAAAAGTTTTTTCACACAGGCTTCAGATCCCGCAATAGAATAAAATAAAGTTGGATTGTTGTTGGATTTATTGTGTATGGAGATAACAGGAATTACTATATACCTCAGAAACCAGCCTCAATGCTGGATACTCTGCCAGAAGATCTTTCAACGTAGTGGGACTGGACACGACTTTGTTCCGTCGGTATGGATATGTTAGCTCCATTAGTTCTTTTATTAAAGCGACGTTTCTGTTTTTGTTTTTCGCCATTTCGCGTTTTATGGCAGCGAGGTGGTCCTGGCACGTTTGCGTGGTCTCACCTTCCACCAACGCAAGCGGAGCATCATCGGCCACCTTGTTCTTCTTCGTTTGAACACCGATCATACAAACACCGCTCTGACTTTGATAGCCTCTTTTGGTTTTTCTTAGGTTCTTAAACCCGTTCTTTATCGACATATCCCAAGATGACTAGAAACAATGTGAATAGATATGACACAGTGTATGTTCGCAGTTGATAGAATAAACATGGTTTGGACACCACCTAAAACTACAATACAACTCATTATGTTGAGGTAGACTTATGCAAAAGATTGTTTCTTTCTCATCACATGTCTATTGTATTTTGCAGAGATAAACCAATAGCAATCTTTAATTAACATATTTTTCAAGTCAAGGTTGAGGAGCTCGGAAAGACGAATGGCATCAATTTTGGTTAGTTTAGCTAAAATACAATAGACACGTGACGAGAAAGGAACCTTTTTTGCATAAAGCTGGACAATAACATAGTTAATGAGTTGTATTGTACTTTTATTTAGTCTCCAAACCATATATATCCATCAACTATGTTATGA
The DNA here is from genome assembly GCF_004324835.1 of Dendronephthya gigantea. Taxonomy (NCBI): domain Eukaryota; kingdom Metazoa; phylum Cnidaria; class Anthozoa; order Malacalcyonacea; family Nephtheidae; genus Dendronephthya; species Dendronephthya gigantea. Next base: position 137,883 of record NW_021163306.1, on the reverse strand, counting down.
TATAAGTAATTATTGGTAAGGCCGAACCCCTATAGGTGAAACGCCGCTCTTCTCATGCGCCGAACCTAATGCAAATGAGCTGGAACAAAACTTATTTATATGCATTAGGTTCGCCGCATGATAAGAACGACGTTTTTCCTAGGTCTAAGCTTGAATGCAATATTTTTCACAATCCTGTGGTTTGCATTTTTTTCTGTTGATCTTCCAGTTAGTGCAGTCCTGAGAAGGATTTGGTCCCTTTTAAAAGGGAATAGAAACGTCAGACAACACCAATTTCAACAGTCAGTCCTTCTTAGAACTGTTTTTACCTGCATGGTAGATCAACAGAGCAAACATGTGACGATAATCATGCTTTAAGACCATTCACTTTATTGAAGCGTAATTGGGGGATTCCTAAAAACTTGGGAATCGACCATTCAAAAGTGACCTTTAGTCACTGATCCAACAATAAAGGAAACAATATGATATATAATAATCTCCATTCAATATACATGCAGTATATAAGCGTATAATTTTTTTGCCAAACTTGTCAACGTTTTTTGTTTAATCGATTATGCTTCTTTAGAATTATACCAAAATCAAAGCATTGCATGAAGAAGTTAAGAAACCGGTAAGTTATAATCACATACTATTCCAGAACCAATCTTGTCCGCTAAAAATGGATATTTTGAGATGATTTTAAATGCCACGGTCTCCCTCTCATGCTTTTTTGGGTTCATGGTGTGAACTTTAATGCTACTGCATATATCTCTGTTGAACTCGTCCCGCACGTTTCCAGGAAGGTTTTTTCTTTCCAGGGCTGCTGTGACTCTAGGCGAAAACTAAAATGCAAAATAAATATATAGTTATTCAATCTTTACGACTATATATGTATATGCACCTTGAGGTACATAAGGCTTGGGTCGTACGTTGATATTTCCGAGTCACTTTCCGGTAAAGGTGATTGCTTTATCTTTCAGGCTCATGATAAACTCAAATTTTAGGTGTTTTACAATACACAAGGCCGAAGCTGACCAACACAGTATTTGGATTCTTTTGTAAGTATTACACATAGACATCATTAGTGTATATAATTACGAAAAAAAGACGTAACTATATAATACGTATGTATATTTTGGTGGGTATATTGGCTGAGGAGCGTGTATCTCCTAATCCTCTCATACAGCCTACCAACCTGCTTTGAAATTTTACCTCGTCTGGGTCTGGTCAGGCTGTTTTTACCAGCGCGAAGACACGTTTTTTATCCTGATTTCGCGAATGGTAAATTATACACATGAAATATTTATTCATGCAAACAAATATATACAGTATAGGAACGATCGCTTTTATGAATACATGCATTTGTCTATCAACGCACAGTAATAGACAAATCTGTTTGGACGAAGCAGAATGGATAAATCTCGTATCTTTGTGCGCTCCAAAGGTATACGAATTCCAAACGACGCTCATTGGCTAATACAAGCTCTAAAAGGATACGACATTTTTTTAAAATGGCTACGACAAAAAAAGGATACGACATTTTTTTTTAATCTGAGTGTAGATATAACTTCAAAGACAAAATCTTTGTTCCAAAGGTCTCTCGGGGTACATGAGATTTATCCCTCTCAGCCTGGTGGCTGAATTTGTATCCCTCTCAGCGCGAAGCGAATACGAATTCTGTCACCAGGCTTCGAGGTATAAATCTCGTGTACCCCTCAGACCTTTGGAATAAGTGTTAGTACACGTATACCACCCAAATAACCCTCTCTTCATTAGATTCTTATGACGAATGAATAATACATACCCTTGCAGGCAACTGATAGGATGAAATCCATCTATCATTATATTGGATCGTATCTCCAGTCTTCTGGAAAGCTGGCCGCGGTACGATGCCATCTGTTGCCGTCTTGATTTTTTCGAGATGATCAGGCACCGAGCTCACAACATCATCCACTGATGCCATACTGTGAACTCCCGAGGTATCAACGATGTCCGAGGTATCAACGATGTCAGAGGTATTTCCGCTATCAACGATATCCGAAAACGAGGTATCAACGTTATCAACGATGTCCGAAAACTCGTCATCTAGAGGCGTTTGAGAAGCTCGCCCGGTGTTTGCAGCAGGCTGAGGACTAAGAGTCGTCGTCGATTCGCGTATTGCTCTTTTAATTTTGAGTACTTCACCTGCTTTGAGGCCACAACCTTTGAGCAACTCGTCACTCGATTCGCGAAGACATTCAAACGTGTCCAACTATATATCAATACGATAATTGATAAATGCATGGGTTTATACGTAAACATGCAGGTCTAAAACTAAATGATTATAATTTTATGACAAGCAGCTACAGTAAACTGAAATCTTTCTTGATGAAGTATCTTTCCTCAATGTCGTCAATTTTTTATTTTCTCTGCTTTATAAATATTTTGTGGGTCAACGGAAGTATTATCGAAGTCTTGAACTGGCAAATAGCTGTGTATATATAGAGGCATATAAACTAAAATAGCGGGGTGAAATTTAACCCAGGATTAGCAATAACCTAACTTTGAACGACTGCATTGCCATTCACTGATGTATGCATGTTAAAAATTATTGAAAAACAATGAACAATTTGAAGTGATCGCTACCAAAAGTTCTCCAGAAAGATCAATGAAGACTTGTTAAAATATCCTCAATTTTATTCGGATACCGAATAGCTTAGTATGGCCAGATTTTCTGTTGGCTAATTACCAAAGCAACCTATCAAAATTTACTAATTCAGGAAAAATATTCTTCAGCGTTGCCAAGTTCAAGACTTTATCCTGAGATCTTGGGAATTTTTTGGGATTTTTAAGAAATAGAAATTTGGAACTTAAAAGTCAATATTTCTGTAAACACGATTAAAGAAATATATATACCATGCAGTCATATAGTTTTAGCCCAATCGTACTTATTTTGGAGTTCTCTCCGCTGAAAAACTTGTTTGAAATTTCTTGTCTCATGTTGCTTCTTAAACACAAGCTTTCAGATAATCCCATAGGGCAGAGGCCAAAATAATCATTACAAAAGGACTGGGGACTATGGACTAGGGAATATTCGGATTTTTTAGAAAATCTTGTAATATTTACCGTGGATTTTTACAACACTTCCAGTTTCCCACCCTCACGAAATTTTAAGTTTCATTCTCAACGTCGTACTTCAAAGCGTTGCCTTTTATCAACCTCGTACCCAGGGTCTTTTCTCTGTTCTCACGTTGCGGGTGTTTTTGTTCCCCCCAAGAGTGAGCACAGAGAAAAGACCCTGGGCCTGGGTACGTGGTTGGTCTTTTTTAAGTATTAGAATCTTTGGATAAAGAAATGTTCTACGCTTGGAATTCTACAGTTATTGGTTCAGCAAGTCGTAGACATAGTTTATACGTCGCATTTTGGTCGTGTCAAAACCAATGAAAACACCTGAAATGAGTTGATATATCCACGTGTATAGTGTAAGACACGGCATTTCAACACGCAATTTTCTCATATCAATTATCATTTCTACGTTTTTGCGCACAACGACACAATCATCGCAGTCGCCTGCATAAGCGTCATGTAATCGTATCGAAAGGGATCTCTAAAATAGTTATATGAATATTCCAACACACTGGTCTAGCCTCATCATTATTATCTGTTGTTTTTTGAATTAAGGTTGTGTCAATCTTTTTTATGACTCTGTCTTCGACTACATTTAATTATTACGCGCGCAGACTACTTTATACTGACTGAACTAATATATTCATCAACATGGAAATACATTCATCTTTTACTTAACTTTTGCACGAAATTATAAAACTAATAACACGTACTCATGCAATACCTAAAAAAGTAAAAAAAATCAATGCCAGCAATCCTAGCCAATTCGATGCCAGCAATCCTAGCGAGCACGAAAAACCCACGAACGCCCTGGGTACGAGGTTGTCGGCTTTTGTCGCCTGCATATCGCACATCGCCACATCGGTATGGCTCGCTAGTTAACCGCTTTTTTCTAGGCAAACGTTGATTGAAATATTTTCTTTTTTCTGCAATCATGGTTTTGTTTTCGAAAAATTGAATCAAATTCAAGAAATCGTGAGCAAAGGAAATTAAAAAGGAACTATTTCGTTATATGAAATTTTTACATGACTCATGCAGATGTGTTTCTTCATTGCAGCTTGAGTTTCAAAATGTCTTCTTTTGATAATAATTTGGTTTCGAAACTGGTATCGGATCTCAAACTATCGAAACTGGTAGTTTAGTTGATATCGTTAAAAAAATAAAAAAAATATTGCATTAAAAATATTGGTTTTGCATTTTCTTCGCTTATCCGATAAAAAAACACGGATGGCGACGACTTCCCAGGACTTGCCAAGTGCTTGGTTTATAATAGTACTACCTATCGCGCTACAATGTATTTTTTTGATATACTAACGGAAAAGTGTATGCATTACCGCCGAAAATAAAATAGAATTAAAGACAGACTATGAAAACGCCGTAACTGTCTGAGGAAGAGTCGAGAAAAATGTGCGATGACCAAGATGCGATGACTCAGTTCTCCTTTTATTCAGAAAATATTACCTATACGGCAAGCACTAATTAATTTTTATTATAGAGATTGCGTGTCGCTTAGTGAAAACGTTCGTTTTTCGCCCCAAACACGTTTTTTATATTCTTTAGTGGAAGGAAACCAGTGAAAAAAAATCTGTAAAAATTGCATATAGCACGAAGGCTTACCTCTTCATCGCACAGGATGTCGATGTTTTTTTCTCTCTGACACCATTTGAAATAAGAGCATGAAGCAAATTTTGTTTCCATTTCCCCCAAAAGTATAACTTTTTGAAAACTTTTAAAACGTGTGAAGACCTTGCAGAACTGCAGAAGGATCAGAGAGAAAATGATGCACAAACAACTTCAAAAAACCTGTTAAACCACTTTGACGTCAGAGATTTCTACCCAACAGCCCCCCCCCAAGAAGGCAATCTTCTCTGGATTTTTAGATAATATTGCTCTGAACGATAATTTTGAAATTATATTGTGCTTAAGGCTGAACGTATAATTAAGCACAAACAGATCCTGTAATTCTGCAAGTTTACTTCAAATTAATGAGAGAGAAATGTTCTACATAATCATCCCACCCACCACAGGTCCGTCGATCATGTCAAGTTCACAATAAATATGCAAGTTCAAGTTCATGCGTTTTCTTAATAAGCTCAGTGGTACATACGCAGTAACGCAGATCCAACTCCAAGTCTCTCCACACACTTCTTAAACAAACGCACAACATGTATCGTTGTAACTTGTGCGTTCACTTTACGTCAGGTAGTCTTCGACTATTGATGTCCCATCTGGGCCGTGTCCACAAATGAGAGAGGTTTCCATGTTCTATGCGGGATAGATGGGTGTCCAAGGACATACAAAAACTTCTTCTCGTTCAGAACCATATCCTTCGCAAACATTCCGCCGTCCTGAATACAGAAGCGGTTCCACAAGTTGGCCCTTTACCAGCCAGGCAACAATTTGAGAATGAAGATAACGGAGACCATGAACGCGATAATGACGACGCCATGAGTTTGATTTGAACGAGAAGTCGAAGAGGTCCGCAAATCAAACGTATTGTCGTTATTAAGGATAAAAAGACGAAGGCAAAGTCCCCAAACTGTCGTAGATTCAATTACGCGTACGACTACACAGATCGTTGACAGCAGTGTAGAAATTCTTCAGTCTGGTTTGAGGCAATGTCTTGATAATGCCGGTTTACAATGGATAACATTCCGGGTTAAAAGAATTGCTTGACGAAGACAACACCATACGAAAACCATTGAAGGATGCAATAATGAGGCGTCTCAGTTTATCATACTGCAAAGATAATTTGGAATGGTGGTAAGCACGTTTAAATTGATCAAAGTGTTTGTACTAATTGAAACAAACAGTTTGTAGAATTATACAATGTACTATTATAATGTATTCTGTAAGTTTGCATGTATGGGACTTAATAATTCAATTAACTTGTATAGGTAAACCCCATAAGTAATATAAAATACTGCAAAGATTTCGTCCTGGTAACCCAAATAATATTGCACTGATGAAGGCACAGGTTAACGGACCTAAAGCTCTGCTGCATTTAAAACCATTTAAATCCATTTCAAAGAAACTACCGAACCTAAAGGGCACTTCTTCCTAATGCTTTCAAATGAATACATGTATTAAATGCAAGGTAACCAGGTAAATAACATACAGTATTGCACTTGCAGTACCACATGACATGAATTACATAACAAGTTACAGTACCTGAAGTAGAACAGGATATGTCTATATAGTCCATTATGTCCCCAAATTACAATGGTTCACAAGACCTGAAAAGAATAGCATGTAAATTTACCAATAAATTAAAAAACAATCATTATAGTTAAATTTAAGATGCTTTAAGTTTCTTTCCTACAAGGAGCCAGAAAAAGTTGTCATGGGTAAATTCCATAAAAAGATCAGGAAGGGAAGCAGATTGGTAGATATTGAAAAAGAAGACAAAGCATACTATGTGCCTCTCATCAAAAGTATTCAACAACTTTTGAATAATGAAGCTGTTGTTGAGGAGGTAAAAATATTTGAGGAGATCTTATCTGATACCATAATACTATATAATCATAGTTTTATTACATTAATAGATTGATAACCCTCATGCTCGTCAGGATGGTTTGCTTGGTGATTTTTGTGATGGAGAAGAATTTAAATCCCATCCACTCTTCAGTACAGATATGTATGCATTACAACTGCTATTGTTCTTTGATGAACTGGAAGTCTGTAATCCTCTAGGATCACGAGCAAATACCCACAAAATAGGTGAGCAGGGGAATTATTTTGATGTGCATTCAGTATTATAGAATTTTCTTTAGATTAAAAATAAAAGACCACTGTACCAGAAACAAAAATACTGATATTAAATAAAAATGTTTGTTAATTACCTTGATTATAGGCAACATATACTACACTTTGGGGAACATATCACCAGATAAGAGGTCAAGTTTAAATGCCATTCAGCTTCTTGCAATTGTCAACAGCAAACATATCAAGAAATATGGAATTGAATGCATTCTTGATCGTATTATGGAAGATATTATTCAACTTGAACAGGTATGGACCAGATCATCTAAAGAAAGAAAAGTGAATGTACTGAATCATCACTTAAAATTTAATTATAATTCAGTAATTAAAATTTATTAATTTCTTAATTTCTTGTTTTGGTTACTGTTTTGGATTAAAGATTTGAATTTCATCAATCCTGTAGGATGAAGGTGTTGTATTTACAATAAATGGCCAACAAAGATCATTTCGAGGAAGCATTGGATATATATCGGGGGATAATTTGGGTTCCCAGCTACTAGGTGGATTCAAAGAGGGCTCCCAAGCTTATCGTAAATGCAGGGAGTGCATGGGGATTGACGAACAAATACAAACAAAGGTGTGGAAATCCTAAAATTCAATACAGTGAATTGCTCATTATGGGCAAAAAAAATGTAGCACTTTTCATAGACACAGTTAATTTGTTGAAGTATAACATTAATTTATACTTTATAGTGATACAATAGTGATACAATATGTGATACAATATTTATGGTGATACAACAGCACCTGATAATTTGTATACAAATTGCATTTTTTGCATATTAATTCAACAAAGTTGCAAGGTAAAATCGCTCTGACATTAACAGATATAGAAACAGCTAGGTATAGATATTATGCATAATTATGGTAATATTGTATCACCATGTTAATACGTTACATTATTTGACCTTTTTATGTAGTTCCTTGAAAGCGAGTTTGAACTACGAACAAAAGATGGATATGAAATCCATTGCAGACATCTGATGCAATCCGAACACTTCAGTGTAATGTATGGGTTAAATCGAAGATCGGTACTAGGTAAATCAAGGTACTATCATGTCATTGGAGGACTACCAGCTGATGCCATGCATGATGTCCTGGAAGGCACACTCCAATACCACACCAAGGAAATGTTAAAGCATTTCATTCTGGAAGAAAAAACATTCTCCTTAGATGAGCTGAATAAGAGGATCGCTTCATTTGATTATGGGTATGTATTTAATAGTACTTTTGAGTATGTTTAACAGCTAGAATACCTTAGAATACTTAGTTAGAAATCAGTCTTTATTGTGCATTTTGATAATAAGATAATTGAAATATATCAGTGATAAATTTCATCATAAAAGTTAGCACAAAATTTACGCTTCGAATTTCAAAATAATATTAAAGTTAAAGACGGAAGGTTTAAAAAGTAAAGATTTCTAGTACTTATTGAGTTACATACAGGTGATCCTCAAAATAGTTTGAAGTAACAATTGCCAAAAATGTCACACGTGCTTTCACTGCTTTGTTACATTCACTGATTTATATTTCAACTGGTTCGCAAAAAACGGTCAAAAATGCACTCACTGAAGCCTAAACTCTATTTAACTAACGTTATTCGAATACTGTAAGTCATACCATTTGCTTTTGTGCCGTCTCTGGAGTCAAATATAGCAATTTCAATATAAAATTTGAGAATATGGTTCCTTGCAATAATTGATGACAACACGCTAAGGCGCGATCACGTGCTTAACGAGTATATTGGAAAACCAATAGCAAAACCAATAGTCCAATATTCTTTAGCCTGAAAGCATGCATTTCATGTGGATTACAGATCAGGGATGATCCTATTTCTAAGAATGCTATTTTATAAATTGCATACACAGTTATTACTTATACCTTCTTGATAGTAACGTCTCAACTTATTAGAGGTGTGGCGCAGGGATTCTTCGGCTTCATTTTGATGTAAATACGCTATATTGCGAAAGAATATATTTACATGCATAGGTCGCATAGTAATACCAAATGCATGTAATTGATGCGATTCGGTCGATTTCCCATGTCCAGCGATCTGTCTCAAAGCATTATACCTTTTTAGAATATCATGATTAAAGCAAGTTTAGTTCTTTGAATTAATGCCACCAACATGCACTGATCCCGTTCTTGATACCTTAGGGGGGGGGGCACCGAAGAGAAATAGGGTTGGCAACTAAAACTTTTTGCCCCTAAAAGGGTGTGTAAAATTAAAATTGCTGTCAGATGAATCAGGGTAACAGGGTTGTCGCTATTTTGTACATCGATCTTTCTGATGCACCAAACCCAAATCTGTGCACAAATTAGTTTTTTAAGTATGAAATAATCTTTGGATAACTACTCAAAATTGATTCGTAACTAATGGTTAATAATAGATATCTATGTCTCTTATGGGAAAATACAATGAAGCTATAGAGCCATATAGAGCCATAAAAAACAGTGTTAAAATATTGGATTTAATGGAGTTCAGTAAAAAAGATTTTCCCCTTGTAATTTCATTTGCCCCCCCTGAGGTAAAAATAATGAACGGTCCCTTACCATGCCACAAGTATTAACTATCCTTAAAAAACATACATCGATATTCCAGGTACCACAATGACTCAAACAAACCGGCACCAATCTTGAGGCAGAAACTCTTGTCCAATGACAATAGCCTTAAGCAACATGGTAAGACGTAATTGTTGATCGAATTGTTAACCGAATATATCAAGAATATGAATTTTTTTTAGAAATTATTTAACTGCATGCATGCATGTCATCCTAATTTTGGTTTATTATTATGTCACAGCTAATGAGATGTGGTGCCTGGGCTTATTCCTTCCTCTTTTAATTGGAGAGTTTATGACAGAAGATGACGACCATTGGAATGCCTATTGTGTATTGCTGGAAATAGTGCGCATTATATTCTCCCCGCTGATAAGCAAAGAGCAAATGCCTTATCTCCAAGTCCTGATCCAAAATCATCATGAAAATTTCCGGCTACTATATCCACATGCGTCTATCATACCCAAGATGCACTACATGATCCATATGCCGAGGATTATGTTAAAGTAAGCTTATTTGCTTTATGAGGTTTCAACGTATTATTATACCCCTTCACTAATTACCCGATTACTGATTACAGATTGGGACCGCTCATCAGGATTTGGTGCATGAGGTATGAGGCAAAACACTCGTACTTCAAACGCTTGGCCATTTCATGTGGTAACTTCATCAATCTGCCGTATTCTCTGACAAAACGGCACCAGGAAGGGCTATGTTACCGCATTAACATGTCGGAAGGGGGCCACTCTACTTTTCTTCAAAAAGGAATTGATATTGGTCCAGGTACACGTTCATGATTTATTACACTAATTACATACGGCTATCAATTATGTATAACGTGACAGTTTTATGGTTTATTATGAAGCCCATAAGAACGGTTTATGTCATTAGTTTAAAAATCCCTCGACATTTCGTGACAAAGCCGTTCGTCATGAGAGGCCCAATGAAGGTCCGGCGAACCCACACTATTTGGATAATGCGCACTTATGATGTATACACTCATTTACAGTATTCCTTATTTAAATATTTTTAGGCACAGAAACGTATGCTGGAAATTTAGGCTACTATGATTTGCTTTGTGAGTCATATGAGTTTTGTGATGTGATTCCACAAACCTCTGTTTTTGAGTAAGTTAAAAATTTACGATTTTACATGCCGAACATACAAAAGAACAACTATTCAACAACTAATTCAATAGACCTTTCCCCCCTTTTAGCGTTCAAGCGCGAAATGCCTTTGCGCGGTAGTTGATTATTTGAGTCGTGAATTGGCCATATTCAGGAGCGATTTTGTTTAACAAAGAAGCAATAAGAAGCAGAGCGATAACGCAACTCAAAGTTAATTGATAATTAACTACCGTCACGCATAGCGCGCTTGAAAGCTAAATGGGAAAAGGTCTATTGCAACCTCAGTAAGCAATCCCTAGCCTTACATACATATACTGTATAAAGGCTAGATTCCACTCAGGATAATGATCCGTGGATTGGAACGGACATGCAGGAAAGTTTTTCTTTGTCTCAGTTGTGAGCTCTGGGTTGGAACTAATGACTTTAACACAAAGAAAAACTTTTCTGTCCGTTCCCATCCACGGATCATTATCCTGAGTGGAATCTAGCCTTAAGTATATGCATGGATGACAGATTTTTATCATTTTCCTCTTTTCTAATCCAAGAGCGAAGTGGGTTGTTATTGGAGGTACGAAGTACAAATGTAATGCAGCAGTACATATTGGATATGATGAGCATGACTGCCCATTATTTTGGAGAATTCACAAGATTTGTATAGTTGAGAAGAACTTGATGGGCATTCAGTTTGTTGTCGAGCCAATGGAGACCAACATATTCAACAGCCATTTCCAGTGTTACGAGGTTAGTCTTCCATCAGCCGATGATATGAAGATATTCAAGCAATCTGAGTTCAGCTGCTATATTCCGAAGCAAATATGTCGTCCATATGGAAGACGAGGTGGTACAAGGTACATCTGTACACGATATGATCTTGGCACCAATAGTTAGAGTCACATTACCATACTCCAGTTGTACACTGCAAAATACAAGTTTACAATGATTCAATACATGTTACTATGCAGTACGTAAATTAGCTTGTAGGTACACCACGTAAGTATTTAATACTTCGAAACTTTCGGTCTGTTATCCAGGGGCCGGTTGTTCAAAGCTAGGTTAAATTTTAATCGCTGTTTTTGTTCATATGGTTCTGCACCGCTGTTTGTTTCAAGAATTTACAAAATAAGGCTTCTATTGATCAACAAAATGTTTGTGAAAGAAATGTTCAACTTCATAAACGAGCGACTAAAAAATGATGTTAAAATTTGAGTTAAAGTGCAAATGTGCAATGATCAATGTAATTAGCCTTTCTTACGATGACGAATAGGTCGCCATTTTGGGGGCACATTTTTCAAAACCGTGAACGTGAGACCTCGTAACGGCGACTGTTGTAGGCTAAATTGTAGGCTAAATTTATTATTCAAATGGGGTCTGTTGATTTAAAGTAAATGCCTTCCATGCATGTTAAATATTAATTTTAAACCCATTTCAGAAACTGAAAGTACCCCAAAAACGTCATCATGAGAAAGGCCAATTCCACTGACGAAGGCCTGGGTTTTAGGACCGAAAGCTTTGCAGCTTTAGATACCTATGTGGTGTACCACTATTTACTTATTGCTTTCACCATGCAAACATACAAGAATATAGTGGAATTTTTTATTGTCTGGGCGCTTTCACGCGGAACTAAAGAAAAACAAAGAAGTGGAAAAAGGACAATGTGCACATTTTATAGAAATTGAAATGTGCAACATAATATGGTACTGTACTCCACATGCAGTTTTGCAACGTAGCTAACTTCTTCTGCCTATTAAGTGTAAAATGTACTTTAAACTGCTACTATAATTTTATTCGCTTGTACACTACAGTTTTAACTTAGTTTTTGTTGTAATATGTAATTGGCTGGTAAGAAAAGACATAAACACATATTTGCCTAATTGAAAATATACACGCCCCACCCTAACATCTTTAAGCATGTGTCGTAGTATAATACTTGTCTTATCTATATTTGTTTATAGATAATAAACCAATATGTTTGGTCTAGACCAAACAATCATACATAGAACTTAATATCATGTAACAACATATATCCATACAACAGTAACATTGTTGTTAAATGATTAAATTAGGTTTCATTGTATTAAGTAATGATGTATAGTTATATGTATAGTTATATAAATATATATATATATATATATATATATATATATATATATATATATATATATATATATATATATATATATATATATATATATATATATATATATATATATATATATATATATATTGATCTATATAAATAAAGCTGCAAAGCTTTATTCGGTCCTAAAACCCAGGCCTTCGTTTTCTGAAGTGGGTTTAAAGTTAATATTGAACATATGAAAGCCATTTTTTAAATCAACAGACCAGTTATATTAAGTAGAGTCTAAATTACATTTCTACTTTCAGTGTTCTGATGCAAATTGTATTTGTGTGTGTGTATTGGATTATTGAACTAAAAAACTTTGAGGGTTCTCACTATATCTCACAAAATTTCTATGAGTTGTCAGTTTTGCCTTAATTAACAGACATTTGATCAAGTGAATTAATAGCAAGCAACATCTGCATTGATAAATACCTACAGTTCCACATTGAACTCATTAAAATTATTAGTGACTTATCAAACTTTGAAATCACTGAGCAAAAAGCCAGATTTTCATTGTAATAGTTCCAGAGACTTGAATTAAGAAGCAAAACCAGTTAAATGATCTGCCTAAAATTTTGTTTCCCTTACTTATCTTATTATCATTTGTAATATTGTGAATTGTATTTTTGAAAAGGCAGAACAGTAAAAAGCTCTAAATTGATATTAATTGTCTAAAAGGATCACCTTTTCATAGCCCACTTTTAAATAACTCTAACATCATTTGTTTCTTTTAACGTACACCAATGTTATTCACGGACGAAACATACAGTATAAACTAGGCTACTCATTATAAACTTGTCTATTATTTACATAAATATGCATGATGATAAGAGCATAAAACTAAATTTATTTTTAAGATATTAAAAGTTGTAAAGTTCAATGCGACTGGAATGTCCGAATGAAACGCTGCCTATTTTATAAATAACACTTTTATAATTCAAAAACTCAATAGATCATAGTCAGCCCCGTCATTGTTCCTTATTATATTATGGGGGAATGGCTCTGATACAGCTGAACAGAACAGCTTTAACCAGTTAACCTGAACTTAAATGCCGTGAGAAGAAACTTTACACATCGTGATTAATAAGAAACATATAAGGTAACATATAAGGTTTAAAAGTCAAATAATATTAGTGGCACAAACATTCGTAACTTTACTTGCCTTCTCCGTGTTTTTCACTCCAGAATTAAATCATTCATGTTTATAATAACAAAAAATTACAATAAATTATTAACCCGCTCCTCTTGCGCACGCCATTTTGAATTTTATTTAACTCCAAAAAGAGAGTTGAATTTCTTAACCACAAAAGGAGTTAATTCTGCATATTTCGAAGAGAGTTATTTTAACTCCGAAATAATAGTCAAAATTTTAACTACCCCCAAAAAAGGATAATAGGTGAGTCAAAATAACTCATAAAAGAGAGTTAGATTGCTTAACTCCCCAAAAGGAGTTAATTCTGCATAGTTAATAAGTTCTAAAAATTATTAACTCCTCAAAGAGAGTTATTCTTACTCCAAACCTAGAGTTAAATTTTTAACTCCACCAAAAAAGGATAATAGGGGAGTTAAAATAACTCCCTGAAAATAACAGTGCAGTAGCCTAGCTTTAGCCGCGGTCAAGCTTGTCGCGGAATGTCGCCTATACACAGTACTGTCAGTAGCAAGTCACTAGCAACTAAGGGCATCATTACCTTAAGAATATTTTAAAATTTGACAATAATCTATTTTGTCGATTGCCTGCTGCAATGTCGCTATTTCTGCCGCCATATTAGTTACATATTTTGTGACCATACGATCACATATGCATGTGTTATGATTTTTAACCAGTATAACAAGTCCTAATTAATACTTGGATCTAACTAAATTATTGGTGGTCACTATATCATCCCCCCATATATTCGACCATCTACATAGTTAACTGTGTAAAAATGCCTAAGCTAACTGCATGAGCCTAACAATAGTGACCTAAAGAAATAGAACGCATAAATTAGTGGGATAATTTTCGAAATCTTCATTTCAAACGACCGCGGCAATCCGCAATCCTAAAGGTCCGAAAATCCGCCCTGCAAAGCAACTTAATACTCAACCCCGGCAGCAAGACAAAAGTGCACATTATTTTCTAAAGCATATAGCAATAGCACACGGCCCATAAAAAACCGAGTTTTTAAATCACAAAGAGTGCAAATAATTTTTTCTGCAAAGCTTATAGCAATGCTGCCGCCCATATAGAAACGACAATGCCAAATGCATGCACAGGGGAGTTTATACTCACCATTTTAAGAAACACCCGATCCTTAACATCTTCGAGACATCTACTTGTGACACAATTTGTGCCGCCTGCTTACAATAAAATTAACTAATCAAGATTTCCCCAGACAGATGATTAAGGCATGCATCAAAGCATCAATCCATTTTGTCTTGCGAAAACTTTTTATATCATATAATTAGGTATATATTTCAAGGTAGCATCTACCCACAATTTTTTGACAAATGTCAGAAAAGTTTGCAAACAATGTTGTTTCAATGTGAGTAAATGCATCCTATTAAATTGTAACCACCAAGCTAACAACTACTCTAACCTCAGCTAAGCCATTTTAAAGGTCTGGCAACCTTTCATGTCATGTTTATTCGGAATGATTGGATGATCGTGGCCCAACTCGATTCCACCGGCCATGGCAAGTAATCTAAAGGATTATATTGCAGTGCGCATTTATATCCGACTCCATTTACTCGCGTTAGCATATATACATAAAATGCAATTGAGAACGTCTTGTTATATACAATTGCATGATCATCTATATGAAATCTTACTTCGAATGCGTGTCATATTCGATATATGCATGGATCAATAGAGAGCTACAGTTTAGCCAGGCAAACACACTCAAGGAAAAAAAACTTTAAATCGAGCCAACCGTAATACGAATTCTGTTGATGATTTCATCGATAAGCCTGATTTCAATGCTGGGAGGGAAATAATTGCAAGCGCGCCTAATAAAGTATGCCCAGTCATGACTTGCCTTATATAATAGCTAATGTTTCGTATAGTCTCATACCTTTATATGCAGGGGTAAAACGCCTTGACTTCTCCATATAGATGTTAA
This sequence comes from Dendronephthya gigantea, assembly GCF_004324835.1. Taxonomy (NCBI): domain Eukaryota; kingdom Metazoa; phylum Cnidaria; class Anthozoa; order Malacalcyonacea; family Nephtheidae; genus Dendronephthya; species Dendronephthya gigantea. Next base: position 122,128 of record NW_021163306.1, on the reverse strand, counting down.
TATCCAGCAAATATTGGTTTAGTCTTCGCGAAATTACTGGTAAAGGTCTTTACCCGCGCGCGCATATACGCATAAACAGTTGATAGGCGCCATTTCAAATTTGTTCATTTGCCGCTCTAGCTGGCAGGCTTCAAGGTGCAATGACCATGCATAATTGCAATTTAATATCCGGAATGTAATTTCCTAATAAAGGAGCCCAAATTAAAAATTAGTGAATATTTTCTTGTTGCCAGCTGATATGTTGTCCAAGCAAGATAAATTCTAATGTTCGTTTTCTGATGAAGTATGGCGAAATATATATAAGCGAAATATCCGAAAGGTCAAACTTAAATGTTTGTACACGTTAGCTTGGCAACTTGCCCTTGGGCTTGGGCCAGTTGTGCGCAAGGCTGCACGCACTTGGTTAAAACATAGCGCTAAACTCTCTCACAAAACACGGAATTTGTAGACGGCGTCTTTGATGGTTTATGGTAGTTTAATATCAACAAAACTTAAATGGTATAATATAAATCATAATTTCTGTTTTGTTATATTTTCACACGGGCCACAGCTCTAATTATGTTGACCAGATGATATTTTGTGCATTATCAAAGCCTATAGGCTAAATTTCCCGGAGCAATATTATGATGTTCATTGTACGACACTCTTGTTTTTTATTGTAATAAACAATGTCACACAATGAACATCATTGATATAGCTTCATTACTTTCATACAGTCTCTACGATTTGTACGATTTGAGACTTTTCCGCGTTCCACGTTTCCGATTCGAGGAGCTAGTCGAGAGAAATCAAATCACAACCAAAATATAGCTACATGCATGGGAGTGAATTGTGCTGAAATGTGCATATATATCAACATATATGAAGTAATTTTTTGTGAATTAAGAGTCTAAATAAACATTTACAATGCATGAGTTATATTTATGCCATAAGTTATATTTATGCCAATTGATACCTTTCAACATGCCAGCAACAATCGAGCCACATGGCTTAGATCTGGTGAGACAAATATACCCTTTTAAGGAAATAAGACAATTTCGCAAGCGGGGCACTGCTCCATGCAGTTTTAGACTAGATGCACGCGTCATATTTAATTGCTTGGATATTCATGCAGTGGCATAACGAACAGAGGATGGGGTCTTGAGATATACTTGGTACTGCCGGGTCCCTTAATTCGCTGTTTGTCATTGATCACGTTTTGCTCATATACTATGATGTTTCGTTATCTATTCTGGCCCCCAATAACTGGGGAACCTTATTTTAGTTCTCGTCCTAACCCTACCGAACGCGCGTTAGGTCACTGTATTTATGTCTTCAAATATTAGCTAGGGTATTTCAATTGTTGTATATAATTTGCATGTCAGACTGCATTAAAGACAACGAGCTGAAATGCTGAACCGCATTCTCGTCCTAGGATGCGGTCCTTTATTTGAATACATTTTAATCAGTAGCTGCTTCGGACGGAGGCCCTGCTATCAGATTATCAGATGTAAATAAATTAGCTTAAATTTATCGCACTTTGTAAATAAATTTACAAATGCGATAATATGTAACACGCAAAATCCTCAATTTACTGATTTTAAAATCTGGTTTTGTCTGTTTACATACATTACAGACTTCCGACAATTATGCAACTTAATTAGCACCTTGCCAAGGCATATTATGGCTCGTAATGCTGTAATATATGGCTTGCGACGTTGTTTGTGCGCGCGGTGAACTTTGGCTTTATGGAAGCTACAGAAGTATATTAAAACACAAATTCTAACCATTCAGTGCATTACCGAAGCACAAAAACGATAAAATTTTAAAAGAAAGCTTATAACGTGAAATTTGTTGCTAATGAAAAAGAGCACGCTAAGCATAAACCAGAACATGAAGCGCAAAAAAGCATTCGATTAGGCTAAAATGATATAACCCTACTATTTCCTTTACAAGCCTCTACTAAGGAACTGAATACATTTCTGGGAGTATTTCTGTGTAACACATTCTGCGCTTCTTCTCTAAAGTTGTAACATTGCAAATGTTTAATCGAATGTTGAACCAAATCCAATGCGATTGAACGAAATTCCGGCAAACGTTTCAACGAACGGTAAATCAAACCGTTGAACGCTTTTGGACCAATTTTCGAACGATTTTTCCTAAGCGTTCGAACGGGCAATTTCGAACGATGAACGATCTCGAAAATCGTTTCAACGAACGCTTGAAGCGTTTGAACGGCAAACGAACGGATAACGAACGATATTTTTGAACGAACGAAATAGCGTAAACGTATGTTTTCCCGTGGAAGGTCACATATGTTAATGTAGTCTTTACATATGTGATGTCAACAGTTATTTAACACAAATGTTCGCCTATACTCGCGCGATTCTTTGACGTTCATATGGTAACCGTATTTCTTGTTTCGCATAGGTGGCTTGTTTGAGTAAAAACGAGCTAGTACACTGGCTAGTACACTGTTGGCTTGTTCTCCCTGGATTTCCTGTTTTACTTGCTCTCATAGATTTAATGGAATATTTTTCCATAATCGCGGGTTAGGACGCGCAGTCAGCAATCGGGCCATCGGGCCTAATAGTGCCATATAAGGCCACATAGGGCCCAAACGGGCCTATGAGCATATGCTCAAAAATGTTCATGAAAAGATGCTCATCTGCTCAATGAGATATTTCAGGCCCAAGCTCCTCAAAGGGAGGAAAAAGGGGGTATGGCGAATGCAAAAATATATGCATTTTTAGAGGGAAATATATATTGGTGTTATGGACAACGCGATGCTTGGAGCATAAATTAAGACACGGATTAACGCTTGTAACAATATAATAAAGTAGAACAATTTTAAAAATATTTTAAACATATTGTCCGGGCACTACACTGTTTTCTTGTTTAGATCGTTTGAGTTTGTCTTCCTAAAGCAAGAGTTTGCGTTGACAAGCCCGGACTTTTCCGGGGCTAATACGGGGCTAATAAAATACCTGACCCACGAAAAAATGAGCCAATTATTATTAGGAATTTGTTGAGCAATCATCTTAATATGCGTCGCACGCGTAGGAACTGTCCTGTATTTGGCTGTGGTAGTATAAATTTAGCAAGGTTAGCAAATCATCTGGACCAAGTACACGGTATGAGCACAGAGGAACACTGCGCACTGCGCAAAAGGTGAAGTCCGCCTTGTTTTTTGCTTCAAAAAGATGGCGGCAAAGTTACCGAAAAATGACGAACCAGTCCTCCAGGAGTTATAATATAGCTCAGTGTTTTGCACCCAAAGTTCTTACTGCAGATATATGTGGGAACATCTAAGGTCAACAAGTCCCACAGTTAGTTGAAGTAGAGTAGTACATGAACTGAAATACGTCTCCAATATTACTCCTATAGCTTCGACGATGTCCGGAATGCACTATCACTGTAACCTATGCATTAACTTTACATGTCAAACTCTTCGCTCGTTGATCAATCATCTCGGTCGGGTTCACAAGAGTGATCGGGATTTCCATGCGCTATGTGGCATTAATGAATGTCCACGTACGTACACGAACTATTTCTCTCTGCGAAACCATTTTGTCAACAAGCATAGTCAAGTACTTCAAGCAGAGGAAGTTGTTGAACGAGATCCACGTGCCAAAAACGAGGGAGATGAACTTGACGTTTATAATGGTAAAAACGATGACGATGATTTTTTCGTCTTTGTCTGCGAGGTCAAAGAGGAAAGCAAGGTACCCCAAACGATTATCAATTCGATGGTGCAACATACCACCCAGTATGTCGAGAACAGCGTCGATGCACTTCAGTCTGGTCTCTAGCAATGTTTATCGAATGCGGGTTTGTTTACCAAAATACGCATAAGTTTGTTTACCAAAAGTTGTTCAATACAGTCTGTATATATATATATATATATATATATATATATATATATATATATATATATTTATATATATATATATATATATATATATATATATATATATATATATATATATATATATATATATATATATATATATATGTATATATATATATATATATATATATATATATATATATATATATATATATATATATATATATATACACCCGTTTGCAAAAACGTTGGCCGCAGATAGATATATAGATAGATACCTGAAATCTAATTAGAATTGCATATGTTGTGTAATATGATTGAAATCCCATGCAAATGTAATCATATGCAATTCTAATTAGACTTCGAATATCTATCTATCTATCTATCTGCGGCAAACGTTTTTGCAAATGGGTGTATATATATATATATAATATATATATATATATATATATATATATATATATATATATATATATATATATATATATATATATATATATATATATAATATATATATATATATATATATATATATATATATATATATATATATAGTTGTTTCAACTCTAAGGGTAGTTTCGACTGGGGTCAAAACGACTCTACAATAGAGTCTTGTTACTCTACCAAAAGGTAATGTTACTCTTCGAAGGAGTCAATTTGACTCTAATTGCAAAGAGTAACCGAACTACGAAAATTACCGTTTCGTCTAATTTATAATTATGCAAACGTTGTTTTGTTGATATACTGGTTGCGCCCAATCACACTGATCAGTGATCACACACGGCAATAATTTTCAATTTCACTGAGGCAAACAGTTATACAGTATTTATATAATCATGCACATGCACAGCGAAATCGAGAATTCTTACCTAGAATAATGTTCTTGAGAAATTCTTATTTTAAGCAAAATTTTGCTCAAAATAAGTAAAAGGGGATAAATTATTCTTATCAAGAATGAATTTTACTTGAATAAGTAAACTTTTTTTAAGCAAGAATAACCGTTTCTTAAAACAAGTAAATGTTCTAGCTTGTATTCTAACTAAGAATTTTGGTATTCTTAAAGCAAGGAAGGCGTCTTTGTGGATTCTTGGCAAGAAACATTGTTAACTTAAAACCGGCAATCAAAAACGCTTGTTGCCAATTCACTTGCCAAGAATACTAATTTCAAACAACCAATTTATTTCAAACAACCAAGAATATTTTTACATTCTTACTAAGTAACATTTAATAACCGAGCAAAGATTCGCAAGTTTCGTTTCATATGCAGACGAAATGAAGGTTTTAATGCGTATTTAAGCATTCTGAATGGACGTAGTTCGTTTCTTATGAAAATATATATTTTAAACTTCGCTAACTGCCAACTGGTGGAAAGAACTGTGGATTATTGTGGATTACTGTGGATAGGATTTACTGGACATTATGTCGCAAAATTTCCTGCAGAAGATTGCGCAGATTGTTTTAAAAGTGGCTGGGAATCTCAGTCTTCTAAGAGGTAAGGATTTAAAATTATACGCGCAAACAGACGAAAGCTATTTTTGAATTTGCCGCGTAAACAGTAAACGTATTTATAAACAATAAACAGATATATTCACAGTTTTAATACTCATCATTCCCGATAAATGAACGACGTTTATATAAATATATTATAACGTGGTTATACTATAGGCACTATGCCATAAAAAGTGTACGTGATATTGACGTTAGCTATAAAACCATGGTCAAATTTTAGCTGAAACATTTGTACTCAATCTTAGGATCATGATATACTGAATCTTGGTTACTGGATATACATAAGTTTTGATTAAGAATTAGGATGAAATAACTGTTTTATTGCCTTTTAAATTTTTTTATATGCATTCTTAGATGGTGGATTAACAAGTGGTGATGTTTATGTCTAAACCTGTAATGAAAGAGGTCTCATTGGAAAGTAATATCTGTGGTAAGTAATGCATTATAAGGAATTGTGCAATGCTGTTAGATTATTCACCTAAGCATATGGCTTAGTTTTTAATGTATAATATAATATACCGGTAATTATATACTTATTGACCAATTGATTATAAACTTATTTATCATGTAATAGATAAAAGGAAAAATCATTGACAGCTTACCAGATGACTACCCTTTATGCCTAATTTTATATCTGTCAGAGCATGCAAAACTGTGCATAGCATCCCCAATCATATATTTCACACATATTATGCACTGCTTAGTTTCTTTAACATTTGTTATCTTAACTCTGATTTCTCAAGTATGCTTGCTTTTTTGTTTTATTAGGAACATGGATTGAGGTAGTGAGCAAGAAATTCAGTGGAAAATTTGCTATACCAATGGTTAATTGGACCCACAGTGTTTCAGCACTTGATTTTCAAAGAAAAAAATACTCCAGGTGATCTTATAAATATTTTCATGTTTGGCATGATATACAAAATTTAAGAACAGCTGGTCAATAATCAAAGGGAAACATTGCTCAGGAATGAATGACTTTAGCTTATGTGTAATAATTGAAGACATGCAGTGAGTTTGCATAGATGTGTTTGTCTTCTTCCATGAATATTTTTATTCAACTACTTCTGGGTTCATACAAGGGCTTAATTTCATTATCTGAGCTCTATCGGATACTTTCCTAAACTTGCCAATTGGCAATTTTTAATTAAGTCCTTGAAAGACTTGTTTATTTGAGCAAGGTATTGCACAAACCTAGCAGTACTTTGAAAAAACTATTTCTGTCAGATGTAAATGTATGGCATTTATATATTTAGTATGGCCACTAAATAAGTAGTTTTAATATTTTGAACTAAAATAATGTATAAGAGTAAGTATCTGTGATGTTTCAAAGCCAGCTAATAAACTTAATTACTAGAAATGTTTTCTTTTGTCAAAAAATTTTGTACTTATTATAAGTAAAATTATTCTTGTTTTAAGTAGTTTTTTTCTTATTTGTAACATTCTAGGTAAGAATTGTGTGAGTAGGTTCCTTAATATACAATAATAATTTTGCTTATTTCAAGCAATGTGTTACTTAAAACGAGTATTTTTTCTTTAGAAAATTCTTGTTGCAAGAATTGTTTTTCTTAAAATGAGATTCCAGGTAAGAATAATATTCTTGCCTGGATTCTTGCTAAGAATAATATTCTTACTATACTGACAAGAACAATTTTACTTGTTTGTATTTTTTTTTTTAAAATAAGACTCACGATTTTGCTGTGTGCATGTATTATATGGATTTGGCTTGATTTACATGAAATTAGGTTATAAATTATACAGGGACTGAAAAGCGTAAACATGCAGTGCTTCCACTTTCAACTCTAGGCCTTTATGTAATGTGATTTATTTACGCATAGATATATTGCCAGGCATGAATTTTGCATACCCTTTCCGCAGCTCAGTTTTCTGAGCATCAATAATGACACATTAAATTTTACGCCGTTTTGGGATAATTTTGGCTAGGAGTAATGGTTTTCGTAGCCGCTTTATTTCTGTTAAACAAAACGATATTTATTAATACATTGCATTAAAATTCCAAATAGTTACTCTCAGAAAAGGGTGGAGGCAAATTACTGCCAGCACCTGTAGATACGGCCTACGACCATCACTAATTGAGATATAACGTTCCTCTCTCTGTATATATCAGCTACGGTAAATCGTCCAATGTACATAATTGTTAGCGGAGGCTTTGGGGAGGAGGTGGGTTCAACTTTAAAGGAGATCTGTCTTTCGCGATGTCACGCTTAAACTGACCGTTTATGGTTTGGGTATTCGGTCTTTGTTAGTTTTCGATTTGCTGCTGGCCATTGACCACCTTTCCCATATTGCGTGCCATCCATTACCTGTCGGTCTTTTAGATAGGACGCAAAGCCCATACTATAAGATTTTTAATTATCGTCGGCAAGGCGTATCCCCTTGGGGGTACACCTTGCCTTAATAGTCTATTTATAAAATCACATTACATAAATTTCTTATTTCCTTCGTAAATATTTTGTTTTATGTAATGTGATTTATTTACGCATAGATATATTGCCAGGCATGAATTTTGCATACTCTTTCCGCAGCTCAGTTTTCTGAGCATCAATAATGACACATTAAATTTTACGCCGTTTTGGGATAATTTTTGCTAGGAGTAATGGTTCTCCTAGCCGCTTTATTTCTGTTAAACAAAAGATATTTATTAATACATTGCATTAAAATTCCAAATAGTTACGCTCAGAAAAGGGTGGAGGCAAATTACCGCCAAAACAACGAAGCAAAGCAAGTTGACCCCACCCCAAGGAAAGGGATGCATGCAGAAAGTTTCAGAAAGTTTCGTAATACATTAATACAGGATCAGCGGTCTGCGCGACCGTATAAACGAACATGGGCAAAAAGGCACTTACAAAGCCCGTTAAAAGGCATAGATTATCGCCCTTGCTGATAATCTACACTTAACTGATATTAGTTTAGCAGAGTCACAATATTACCGCGCCTAGAAGAAGCTTCTCCATCACCCTGTTATAAGCACTTTATTTCACCCCCGGAATGCAAACGATCGCCCTTGCTGACCATGTGCAAGCTGAGGAAGAAATAAAATAACCGCACAATTCGAGCAGAAAACTCCCCGCACGTTTTACGCTCGAAAAATTCATCCAAACTATGTTGATAGGGAAGAAAAACGTATATATTTGAGGAATGCGTTCGATTTCCAACGCCCCATAGTTCGAATTTGGGCATCAACGAGTGCCTGTGTTCAGCTGCGTGGGAAGCGGCGCCTATTCGAAATGAATGAGACTTATATTTGGAAGTATCGAGTCCACAGAAAGATTGGCAAACTCGTCACACGAGACTGGAATGCCCAGTTGTGATAGAAAAAGAGCTCCGGGCTGGGTACCTCGCAAAATCATGTACTCCTCTAATAAGCGAACAGGACAGCATGCCGTTTGCCTGTAAATTTCCAAACTAAAAGGCTACTGTTATAATTGTGCTTGAAGTCCTAAAGTCAACCTTATGCCTGCAACCCGGCCATCATCGGGAGATATTTTGGAGAGTTGTCGCAATTGAAGGGGTTGGTTATTTGACTTCTTAGTTATTTCTCCAATTCTCAGGAACGCGAAAAATGCTAAAGAGCACATTGCCCGGAATTGACATATTTGGTACGGTGACCCAGCAATATGAGGCGCTGCCTCAATAAGACGATTGAGAATTGGTAAAGTTATAGGCAACCTACTATCTAAGCGGAAGCCTTTCTTACCATACCCCTTTAAGATTTGCGTTACGTAGAAAACTCTCGTTGGATCCGGTAGATCGGACATGCGATGAGTATAACCAAGTGCAGATACATAAGTGTTAACTGTTGAAGAGGCGTACTTGAGGTCAAATAAGTACGCTATGAATAACGCAACGACTGAGGGCGACAAAGGCAAAGTGAACGATCCCTCATTAAAAATTGCCACATGAAATTGCGTAAAAAGTGCCCATGCCCGTTTATAAGTCGGCACTGAAGAAGGTTGCAAGCTACTTTGAGCTAATTGAGAAACTATAGTCGCCAATTTTCCGGCAGCAGGTGAAAGGGAATAGGCGTTGGAGCTCGATGCATGTCGGCCGGCGCCAATTGTGAAAATTTTTGGAGCTCTAAACGAGACAAACAATCAGCTAGGACATTTTGTTTACCCGGTATATGCTTTGCTTTGAATAAAATATTGTATTCTAAACAAACTAAAACCATCCGGCGAACGAGTGTCATGATATAAGAATCCTTTGATGTTTGCTTATTAATAACAGACACCAAAGCTTCATTATCCGTGACATCGCTAGAAATCGCGGACATTTAAATCCCGATACATCCCTTAAGTCTATACTGGTTATTATCCCTTTCGATCCCCAGGCCTCCTTATTCTCATTTCAAAATGGCGTCCGCCGCACGAAGAGCTAATCCAGTTGATTATGTAAATTTGAACAATTTATCGTCGGAAGTTATGTATGAAAGCGGAAAGAAGCCAAAAGGAAAGTTTTTTCCAGTTGATAGACTTATTTCTCGAAAGCAAATTGATCATGTAAGTTTATTTATGCTAAATTTTATCCATTTCTAATTTGCATTTCATAATGTAGGTCTTCTACTGTTGTATAAATTCATTAAAATGTATGTTGACGGGCTAAAGATAGGCATACTTTTAAATCTATTTTAAAGACTTGGCATTATTTGGTAAAGTGGTCTGGATGGCCTTTGCCTGCATCAAGTTGGGAGCCCTACGATCATTTGAATCCAGCGCTTTTACGGTACGTACTGCTTTATTTAAATACGATACTGCCAAAAATGCATTTAGTTCTTCTCAGAAAGTACTTATACATAACATGCATCTACTCCAGAATTGCAATGCAAGTGGCAAAGAAAATTGCATCGTGTAACATAGCCTTAAAAAAAAGTTCTTTAAGCAACTATTTCTTATGTTGCTTACAAGGTGCACCTAATGTATTTTGATTTTATAAATCACAGAAAACTTTTAAAACACAAACAGCAATTATTTCAACATGGATGATCCAATGCTGTTTGCATGTAAAATTGTCAGCACAGACACAACTTTAATGTTTTTCGATAACAAGTTCTCTAATTTTGATGTTGTTTACCATTCAATAATACATGATTAACTGTACTAGTGCATTAATTCATGTAGCAAAATGCTTGCGTTCAGTAATGTATGTTGTCTTTTCTCTTCATGCATTTTTAGGAGCTATGAAAATCCATCAAAGCCAGATCAAGGCAGAATTGAGCAAGCTAGTAGAAGTTTTTATGATGCCATAGCAAGGGCTCTTAAAGCGAAATCTGCTACTCCTGTAGATGCTCAGATTGACCTTGATTTACAAAGATGGCTTTGGAAAGGAAAGGGAGTTCAATCTGAACATCTTGGTTATAAATTGTATGAGAAACATGAGTTTTGCAATTTGAATCTACAGGAAACATGGTGGTATTACCTTGATAGCAATGGCGAGGGCAGAGCAATAAACTTTCCAATTAAAATAAAACCTCTATTATTGTGGTCACCAAAACGTTACATTGTTCAAAATGGAGAACTGATTCAAGCAAAGAGAATGCCCATTGAGAAAGCTAAAATTCATTTCTCAAGACGAGCATGTAGTGCCGAGACACTTTAAAATATAGTTGTACACTTGTACTTGTACTTAGGTGCATGCAGCACCCAAAATGGTGCTTTTTAAAAGTTCCTTCAATTTGTCAAGCTTTCGTAGTTTTGTTTTTATTTTCATTTCTTTTAGTTTTTCTTTCACTTCACATAAACTCATGCTGTCTACATCCTGTGGGGTTAATTGATCTTGATCGTTCTCGTCTTCTCTTGGATCTACACAAAGACGCGGTTTTTTTCTTCTCTGCTGAAATATTTCATTTGACCAATAGGTATTGTCTTGTTTCTTGTATTGGTGTGGGATTCGTTCAAAATTCTGAAGATTATCAATTCTTCGAAGCGCCAGTATTGCCTCTTTGCAAGCATCATGCCGGTTGCTTTTGTTATGATAAATTGCCCGAACCACATCATTAATCTTTTCAATTCCTTGCCCAGTAAATGATTTCAAAGATTTTTCATCTTTGATGAATCTGGGTACATGATAAAGCAATATGTGTATATATGGTGTTATTCTAGCCTTTTCATAGCCCATCACTTTTCCACCAAGAGACAGGAATAGCTCTACCCAGTTCTTGGCCTATGAAAAATCAATGAAAAAAAACACCTTCACTATTTACATGCACATATAAAATGTCTCAGTACAGTCACACACAACAGTTATTTTAGTACAATTAATATATTGTAAATGTAAGGTACCATAGTACCTGTACTATGCACAGGGTAAACCCTACTCATGTGAGTAACACAAGACAATGTATTACTTGCCTTCCCAAAAAATCCATCTATATCTGCCTCAGAAGGCTTCCATGATGATAGTATTCCATATAGTTCACGAAATTCCTAGGAAATGAATACAGTACATACATGTATATCAAGAAATAAGTTGTTGAGAAATATGTAATTTATGTACACACCTGCCATATTTCTGTAATTGTATCACAATGGTTTGGTTCGAGAATGTTTGGGAACTGTGCAGGCAGCTTTGCAAGAACTTTTTTCTTCTCATTGCCAACCATGCTTGTCCAGTCATGCATTCCACTGTCAGTCCCATCGGCGTTCTTCTTTTTCCATACACTAAAGCTTACACCACAGTTATTGATGGCTTCAACAACATTTTGTAGGTGTTTATTTTCCCTGTCTGATGGTGCTCTATTAAGGTTCTCTTCAACATCACGCTCAATTGCATCGTTTATTATGTTACGTTCTAAAATATCTGAAAAAGGAAAAGGAGTCATTACTGCCATGAAGAGTCAGCCCAAGGACATTCTCAATGTATTGTTGCCAGTTACAGTAACATGTGCAGTATGTTGTAGAATTCATTATCTGTCTGTGAGTTAGGAACAAAGAAGTCTACATTATGTTATGAGCCTGCGTTCCTTTTGGGCTGTTCCAGGAACGTCACCAGTTAATATCCACATACCAATTTACAATTGAATAGTGCCGTACCAGTTATCCTGAGAAGCAAATGAAGTTCGTCGATTCTGACATTCTGAATTGGGATACTGAGCAATGGCTTTCTGATGCAACCATAGTTCGATGAGGACTTGCAGGCCATGGTTCTGTTGCTACTAAGTGTTCTTGTATTCTTACTATTATGGTAGTAATCCTCTACTTTTGATGTATCCCACCTGCATCAGCAAAGATGCTTTCAACCCATTAGTAAATAATAAATAACAAAGTAGATTGCATCAGAGTGCATTGAATCTATGTTTCAATGCATATACAGATAAAGATTTATAAAATTTGCAAATACTGGTACGGTATGGTAATTTAAAATTAAGATACATGTATTGAACTAAATTTTGCTTGTACCTTTCATTTTTGTGGACCAAGCAGTAAATGCATGCATAATCAGATATTGCGTTGTTCATTCCAAGAACCAGAAGAAGAAACTTGGAGATATAGAAGAATGCATTATTTTTGTATGATATGTAGTTCATCCCAGAAAGGGTACAACTGCCAGTTCATGTACCGTAATAGACCTTATGCAGAATAACGTCACAAGGCGTTATGCCTGCTGAAAATTCTAGACTTAGTGTCATTCATAGTTTTGAATGTTTGATGTTTCCTGCTGTGTTGACTACTAAAACCAGAATTCCGTGCAGGCATCAAAGCTTGTGACATCATTATGCACAAGGTCTATTATTGATTTTGAAGTTAGGGTGAAAGCATGTTACTGAACCTTATAATCACCAGACAGATAAAATTCCAGAGGTATTTGATGGCCATCCACCTCAATTTCACCATGCTCAACCAGATCATTGATTTCAGCAAAGATTTCTCTGCAAGAAACTTTTAGTACGTCGTAATCCTCACTTCCGGAAACTATTCCCACAATATGGTTGCCTGTATGATGTGTACAATCAAGAATTACTGTACTGTAGGTTTTGAGACAAGAAAGAACTAATTCAAGATCTAAGGCCAATTATTCCAGTATATCTGTGTCTCAGATATTATTAACTGGACTGTTTTTATGCTTTTCAAAAACTTGATAGTTTTTATGGATGGCATGGTCTTATCAAGAGCATTCTCTTACCTTTCCAAGACATTACTTTTTCTTCATCAGAAAGGAGAGCAAATGACAGCACAATAAAATTAGCTATGCGGGACATTTTTGCACCATCACCTGCAATCCTGATCTTTTGCTTTCCAACATCTCCAAGCTGTATCTACAAAGTTGATAAAAATAGTACATATATTTATCATTACAATCTATAAAATAACTAAATTTAGGCCTCACCAAAGCAAGTGCACATGTTTTCTGGCAAGAAATGGTGGTAGGAAATATTACCTTCTTTCTAATTTGTTCCCTTAGTTCTTCTTTAAAACTCATCTGAGCCCCTGGGTGTTTTCCTGGTGTGCGAGTGATATGACTGATTGAATTTAGTGTGTTTCTACACTGCTTAATTAAATAGCTCCTTGGGAGACCATCAACCAGCATTGACATTTCATGATAAGCTGTATCGCCCACACAACACTTATCCATAATATATAGTAGAGCTCTAATAGTTGTCTTATCATTCTCTGGTAACTGTTGAAAATTAGTCTTACTACTGCAACCATTCTCACAATAGTTCATTTCTGTTACTTTGCCATCCAGATCTTCAATCTTGATAGAGTCCAATTTAAACCCAAACGATTCCATGAACCAAAGTGCTTGCTCACTTCTCGACTTCAGCTCCTTTACTTTTCTTCTCTTTTGTCGTTCCCCAACTTTGCCAACTGGTTTCCCTGTGTTCTCCAGATTTGAACTACAGCTACTACACACAGTTGTTTCTTCAATAAAGTCCAGGTATTCTTTTAGCTCTTGGTTCTCCAGTAAGGCATGATCTCTCTCCATTTCAACAGTTTTTGTCTTGTCTTTCTCCTTTAAAAGATCTTGCAAAAGTTCATCACATCTGCTGTCGACATCCTGGAGTTGTTGTCGAAGATTGTTGTTTTCTTCTTCCAACTTTTCAAAGTCTTTCTGAAGACTGCTGACATTCAGTAACTCATCAAAAAAAACATGAAATGATTTTGTCTTCTCAAGAAAGTTTTTCCTGGTCAGGCCTCTTAGTCCTCTACTTTTGGTGTATGCTTGACATGCCATAACCCTTATACTTTCGTCAATTCTGCTCACACCAGGTTTGATTTTAATCGGTAATTTGGACGCACTCAGAGCCAGTAACTCTTGGTAGGAGATGTCTGGAAATTTGATTTTTAATTCCCGCCATTTTAACAAAACTTTTATCGAAATTTTTAGAACAACACATTTCCCTGACCTTTGATATCCAACGTAGCGTAAGCAAGAATAATCCTCACTAAGCTGTATTTCATATTTAAGTTTTAGTTGCTCCTGCCAAGTAAGGTTGTCTGACATTGTCTTTTTATATATAGTACAGCAAAATACAGTAGAACAAGTAAATAAATAGCAATACTCGCAATAATCGCATATTCTACTTTTTGACAAATGTGTTCGGCTCAGTGCACGGAGCAATATCAGTGGTATATAAACAAAGTTTCCTCAACGGGGAGTTACCGCTGACTAAAAGGATTGCCAGATGTAAACAAAGTACAAGAAAAGAGCTATCAAATGATATATTTTGAGCAATTTTTTGTGTGAAAAGTCATTGTCAAAGTGCAAGATTAGTATATGATGATTGTATCAAATAAATGTACCTTCGATTTTATGCAAACTACTTGGAATTAAACAAATAATCATTGCCGCCACAGATTAAGGTATGCGAACAATTGTTTTGGCTACTAATATGTGTATATTTTTTATATTTCACCCCACATTTTTAACTTCATCGATCATTAGACCGTGGCATAACTTTGTAAAAGGTGGATTTTTGCCATTTCGGAAAATTAGTTACAAATCCTGCCTGTACAGTTATTCCGTTGTTGCCCAGTTTTACGTATAGTAAATAATCATGACATTTTATGATTGGTTTTAATTATTTTTCTTATTTGCTTGATTAGTTCACGGAATTTTGTTTCAGCAGTGCACAATTTTAATTTGTTATGATTCTTTACCGATATTTGATGTAAAATTTGTATAACCATCTACATTCCTTATTAAATTTGAATGCATGAGTGGACAGGGGGACTGGGCCGAAAATGCACTCTGTATTCAAAATGTCCGCGATTTCTAGCGATGGAAACAAAATACAATGATTGCGCATCTTTGATCCCCATAAACACAGGCTGAGGACAATCGGATATAGCTCTAGAACGGCAATATTGTAACTCCGCCAGTCAGTTGGCCATGCGCCATAGCACCAGTCGCAACCAAACAGGGCCCCAAAACCAATACTACCCGAAGCGTCAGTATATAAATTCAAATGGGAGTTATTACGCCAATGGTTGTGCAAAAAGAATGATTTGCCGTTGAAATTCGACAGAACCGTTTGCCAGACACGAAGATCATGTTTCACACTTTGCGTTAAGCGAATAAAGAAATGAGGGTGTGAAATGCCATGCGTTAGATCAATTAAGCGTCGCAGGAATGCGCGACCTGGCATAATGACGGAACATGCGAAATTAAGTAATCCAATTAAGGACTGAAGTTCTTTGAGTGTAACCTTTTTACGAATTAAAAAGCGTGCGATAGATTGAACACATTTCTCGATTTTATCCATCGGCAATCGGGCCTGGAATTGTATTGTATCTAATTCAATCCCAGCGAACGTTAAGGTTGTTGAGGGACCCATGGTTTTTCCCGGTGCTATAGGCACGCCAATGAAATCACAAAGAGCAATAAATACTTGTAAGTTTGTTTTACAAGCAGAATAATCCGGTGCAACAAACAGGAAGTCGTCGAGCAAATGAAGGAGTTTGCCGATGTTAAGCCTTTCCCTAGCGATCCATTCGATAGCCGTACTAAAAATCTCAAAAGTGCGACACGAACTGGAGCAACCAATTGGCATTGCCCGGTCGTAATAATACAAACTCCGCCATTTTATGCCAAAGAGGTGATAATCCGCTGGGCTGATAGGAATGATTCGAAAAGCATTTTTTATATCTGTTTTCGCCAGGAAACAACCCCGGCCCGCTTTTTTAATAAGTTGAATAGCGTCGTCAACGATAGCGTACCGCACAGATGTTTCGAAATCGGGTATACCATCATTAACCGATGCTCCCTTTGGAAACGATAAATGATGAATCATGCGAAAATCACCCGGTTGTTTTTTAGGAACCAGGCCCAAAGGCGAAACACGAAAATTTGGAAAAGCGGATAATTAAATGGCCCAGCAAGGCGAGATGCCTCTAACTCTTTCGTTAATTTTTGGTCAACCGCTTCTGGTTTGTCAAGAGCAGACCGTAAATTTATTGCTTCAAACGACTGTTCTGTGCCAGAGAAATGAATGCGAAAACCCGAAGTAATCCGGAAAATTAGTTATCAATACTTTGATTATAACCTTCTAACAATATTTGTAAATTATGAAGTTTTACGGGTGTGCCAACGGACGTTGTTGAAATAGGCCTAGGCGATCGATCAGTGGGAGATGGTCTGTTGTTGGCACGAAAATTACAATTCACGGCACGGTGCGATCCGTTGCATTTAAAACAAATGTGCTTGAAATCACAACCGGCACAAAACGTTCCGCGATAAAACTTAAAACAATATCCCCGAGGAACAGACACTTTTGAAGGGTGGCGCGTATGATTGCTGCCTTGCGTGTTCGGCTTAGAAGTAGTGGGATATTGACATTTCAACCATAACTCTCAGTGAACAGTCGCCCTGGGAACGCGCGTGGCCTGTGTTTGGCGCAAAAATCGAAAATTCTCATCGTAGTAAAACCAATTATGACCCCTATTGGCCAAATCCTGGATGATTTGACAATATTTCATGAGCGCGGGGGACTCATGGGGTACCGTTGTGTATAAATGGAAACAAAAAATATGAAACGAACGAAGCCAATCGCTAATAGTTTTGACCCTTTTGGATTTCGCAGTCGGCTCAAGGAGAAGAGAAGCAGGTTGACCGTTGTCAGAGGAACGTACACTAATCTCGTATTTAGCGGCCGCGTCTGGGCCACCTGACAAAGTACTTATATCGACAAACTCCTCATTCCATATTTTAAGCTTTATTTTATCCGGAATCCGCGAATCAAGAGGCAAAGCGGCAGAGTGGAACGATTCCCGTGGACCCGAGGCACTTGAACATTGAAGAGAAAAAGGAGTGGTCTGACCTGTAAGGTTTTCTTGTATAGACGTGAGCGCGTCGTTGACCAGAGAATCTGCATTGGGACCCTGGTTTGAGATTTCGATACCGGAGGTAGAATCCGTTGGGGCAGACGCCATTGTGGATGTGGAAGACGCAGAGGTTGGTAAGAAACCAGCTAGCTTTTGCGTGACTGCCTCAGTAACCGAAGACACCAGCGTTGAGATAAGCTCACTCGAAAGAGAGGGCAAAGTCACTTGACTCACGGGCACAGTTGACGTTGACGGGGCGGCACCAACAGATACAGCATTGGACGAACTTCGAGTTCGACGAGATGTTGTTGATTGGTTCTGAACAGACTCTCGCAAAAACGGCTAATGGAGCGGCGACACGCTTAGAACGACGTACGGGTGGCATTCTAAGAAATAAAACTTTAAAAGCAGAAATAGATACTTATTGCCTAATGAGTTTTTAGATAGTAAAGCAACCGCACCCAAATTTTGTCGTTGTGCGAGAAATAAAACTATCCCCCGTAATGGCGAACATTCAATAGTGAGGATTCGTCCGTTATTTGTCGTAATTGAAAATTGGAACTTGTGAAAGCATGATTAGAAAATCAAACGTCAGCAGGATGAACATGGCAGATCCGAAGACCGCCGCACCGTTCACCCTGTGGCCAACAAAACTCACAAAAGTGTGAGAACTCTCATACAGATGAGAGATAAAGACAAAATCAAACGTCAGCAGGATGAACATGGCAGATCCGAAGATCGCCGCACCATTCACCCTATGGCCAACAAAAAACTCACAAAAAGTGTGAGACCTCTCATATAGATGAGAGATAAAGACAAAATCAAACGTCAGCAGGATGAACATGGCAGATCAGAAGATCGCTGCACCGTTCATCATATGGCCAACAAAACTCACAAACAGTGTGAGAACTCTCATATAGATAAAAGATAAAGATATAATAGATAAAGGCGCTAAAGCGGTATTTAAGAAGTAATCACGAGTAAAGTTTGTCAAATGTCAAGGTTATATTATGAAAATAAATGTAATGTACAACAGCTTGTTATATATATATATATATATATATATATATTATATATAATATATATATATTATATATATTATATATATAATATATTATATTATATATATTATATATATATATATATATATATATATATATATATATATATATACTGTCGTTTTCAAAAAGGTTGTCCTGAGCAAGTATATGTATATATCGATCACGTGACATTATTATGCATAAACACGCGTGGGATTGTACAAGCGTGTTAATTGCGAGTTCGAGTATAGCAAGGTGAACGATTAGAAAATGCCAAGACCATATTCGGATGATTTAAGGTGGAGAATGGTTTATCAACGACTGTTCTACGAAAGAATCATCGACGAAATTGCAGCACAGCTATTTGCTTGTTCAAAAACCGTCTATCGTACTCTCAGCACCTTTTGGAACACGGGTGATGTAAAGCCTTGCCGTATGGGTCGTCCAACAGCGAGGGTATCTTTATTCCCACACAAAGAATATATTATCATGGACTGTTTATTGCGAACGCCGCAAATACAGTTGAATGAGATAGCAAGCTATATCATTAATGCTACTGGCTCTGCATTTGGCCCGGAGACACTGTGCCGAGCTCTCTATAGGCTTGGAATAACACGCAAAAAGGTACGAACATTATGACATTATTTTAGTTGGAAGATATACTTAATACCGCATACTGGAAATCATATAACTATATTAATAAGACGCAAGCCATTCCACCTTTTTCCAATTTATTACAAGATTGTAGTTGTTCTTTATCAACTCTTCAAGCACATTTTCTTCTTCAGATACAGAGAATTGCCCCTCAGCGAAGAAACGATATTGGGCTACAATTCATGGCCGAAATCAGCCTTTTTGACCCAAACCTGCTCGTTTCTTCTCGATGAAACAGGCATTGTGTGTACTAAATAATACCTTACTGTAACTGGATTGCACAAACTAGTAGATCTTTTATTTATTTGGTTCTACGTT
>NW_021163306.1:0-97500 GCF_004324835.1 Dendronephthya gigantea | reverse complement strand
CATTGTCCTCGCCACTAGACTGCAAGATCTTTTGTTGGATGGCCATGGTTATTTAGTTTACTTTATCCTTTTACGAAGTTCATAATGAAAACGATTCGAACCATCGATTTAACACTTGGGAGACCATCGTCTTCGCCTCTAGACCGCAAGGTCTTGTGCTGGATGACCATGGTTATTTAGTTTACTTTACCCTTTCCACGAAGTTCATAATGAAAAACGGTTATGGTAAGATTAGAACCAACGATTTACCACTTAGGAGACCATCGCCCTCGCCACTAGAAAGCAAGATCTTGTGCTGAACGGTTATGGTTATTTAATTTACTTTATCCTTTTAACGAAGTTCATAATGAAAACGGTTATGGTAGGATTCGAACCATCGATTTAAGACTTGGGAGACCATCATCTTCGCCTCTAGACTGCAAGGTCTTGTGCTGGATGACCATGGTTATTTAGTTTACTTTACCCTTTTACGAAGTTCATAATAAAAAATGGTTTTGGCAGGATTCGAAACATCGATTTACCACTTAAAAGACAGTTGTATTAGCCATTAGACTGCAAGGTCTTGTGCTGAACGGCGATGGTTATTTAATTTACTTTATTCTTTTCACGAAGTTCATAATGAAAAAGTCATGGCATGATTCTAACCATCGATTTACTACTTGGGAGACGATTGTCTTCGCCAGTAGGCTGCAAGATCTTTTGCTGAGCGGTTATGGTTATTTAATTTTCTTTATCCTTTTCACGAAGTTCATAATAAAAAAGTCATGGCAGGATTCTAACCATCGATTTACTACTTGGGAGACGATTGTCTTCGCCAGTAGGCGGCAAGATCTTTTGCTGAGCGGTTATGGTTATTTAATTTGCTTTATCCTTTTCACGAAGTTCATAATGAAAAAGGTTATTGTAGGATTCGAATCATCGATTTAACACTTGGGAGACAATTGACTTAGCCACTAGAATGCAAGATCTTGTGCTGAACAGCCATGGTTATTTAATTTACTTTATTCCTTTCACGAAGTTCATAATGAAAAACAGTTATGGTAGGATTCGAACCATCGATTTACCACTTGGGAGACCATCCTCCTCGCCACTCGACTACATGGTTATTTAGTTTACTTTCTCCTTTTACGAAGTTCATAATAAAAAAAAGAAAGCTTTTGGCAGGATTCGAAACATCGATTTAACACTTGGGAGACCATTGTCTTCGCCACTAGGCCACAAGGTCTTGTGCTGCACGGTTATGGTTATTTAATTTACTTTATCCTTTCACGAAGTTCATAATAAAAAATGGTTTTGGCAGGATCCGAAACATCGATTTAACACTTGGGAGAAAATTTTCTTAGTCACTAGACCACAAGTTCTTCGGGAGAACGGCTATGTTATTTTATCTACTTTATTGTTTTCAAGAAGTTCAAAATGAAAAACTGTTATCATAGGATTCCAACCATCGATTTAACACTTGGGAGACCATTGTTTTCGCCACTAGACCACAAGGTCTTCTGCTGAACAGTTATGGTTATTTAATTTACTTTATCCTTTTCAGGAAGTTCATAATGAAAACGGTTATGGTAGGATTTGAACAATCGATTTAACACTTGGGAGACCATCGTCTTCGCCACTAGACCACAAGGTCTTGTGCTGGATGGCTATGGTTATTTAGTTTACTTTACCCTTTCCACGAAGTTCATAATGAAAAACGGTTATGGTAGGATTCGAACCATCGATTTACCACTTATGAGACCATTGTCCTCGCCACTAGACGCAAGATCTTGTGCGAATGGATATGGTTATTTAATCTACTTTATTCTTTTCACAAGTTCATAATGAAAAAAGGTCATGGCACGATTCGAACCATCGATTTAACACTTGGGAGAAAATCGTTTCGCCACTAGACCGCAAGGTCTTGTGCTGAAGACCTTGGTTATTTAGTCTACTTTATCCTTTCAAAAAGTTCATAATAAAAAAAATTTTGGCAGGATTCGAAACATCGATTTAACACTTGGAGAAAATTGTCTTAGCCACTTGACCACAAGTTCTTTGGGAAAAGCTATGTTTATTTGATCTACTTTACTGTTTTAACGAAGTTCATAATGAAAAAGGGTTATGGTAGGATTCGAACCATCGATTTACCACTTGGGAGACCATCTCCCTCGCCACTAGACAGCAAGATCTTGTGCTGAACGGTTATGGTTATTTAATTTACTTTATCCTTTTAACGAAGTTCATAATGAAAACGGTTATGGTAGGATTCGAACCATCGATTTAAGACTTGGGAGACCATCATCTTCGCCTCTAGACTGCAAGGTCTGTGCTGGATGACCATGGTTATTTAGTTTACTTTATCCTTTCACGAAGTTCATAATAAAAAATGGTTTTGGCAGGATCCGAACATCGATTTAACACTTGGGGGAAAATTTTTGGCTACTAGACCACAAGTTATTCGGGGGAACGGCTATGTTTATTTGATCTACTTTATCGTTTTCACGAAGTTCATAATGAGAAAAGGTTAAGAAAGGATTCGAACCATCGATTTAACACTTGGGAGACCATCGTCTTCGCCTCTAGACCGTAAGGTCTTGTGCTGGATGACCATGGTTATTTAGTTTACTTTATCCTTTCACGAAGCTCATAATAAAAATTGGTTATGGTAGGATTCGAACCATCGATTTACCACTTCTGAGACCATTGTCCTCGCCACTAGACTGCAAAATCTTTTGCTGGATAGCCATGGTTATTTAGTTTACTTTATCCTTTTACGAAGTTCATAATGAAAACGGTTATGGTACGATTCGAACCATCGATTTAACACTTGGGAGACCATCGTCTTCGCCTCTAGACCGCAAGGTCTTGTGCTGGATGACCATGGTTATTTAGTTTACTTTACCCTTTCCACGAAGTTCATAATGAAAAACGGTTATGGTAGGATTCGAGCAATCGATTTACCACTTGGGAGACCATCGCCCTCGCCACTAGACAGCAAGATCTTGTGCTGAACGGTTATGGTTATTTAATTTACTTTATCCTTTTAACGAAGTTCATAATGAAAACGGTTATGGTAGGATTCGAACCATCGATTTAAGACTTGGGAGACCATCATCTTCGCCTCTAGACTGCAAGGTCTTGTGCTGGATGACCATGGTTATTTAGTTTACTTTATCCTTTCACGAAGTTCATAATAAAAAATGGTTTGGCAGGATCCGAAACATCGATTTAACACTTGGGGGAAAATTTTCTTAGCTACTAGACCACAAGTTCTTCGGGGAACGGCTATGTTTATTTGATCTACTTTATCGTTTTCACGAAGTTCATAATGAGAAAAGGTTAAGGTAGGGTTCGAACCATCGATTTAACACTTGGGAGACCATTGTTTTCGCCACTAGACCACCAGATCTTGTGCTGGATGACCATGGTTATTTAGTTTACTTTATCCTTTCACGAAGTTCATAATAAAAAATGGTTTTGGCAGGATCCGAAACATCGATTTAACACTTGGGAGAAAATTTTCTTAGTCACTAGACCACAAGTTCTTCGGGAGAACGGCTATGTTTATTTTATCTACTTTATCGTTTTCAAGAAGTTCATAATGAAAAACTGTTATCGTAGGATTCAAACCATCGATTTAACACTTGGGAGACCATTGTTTTCGCCACTAGACCACAAGGTCTTCTGCTGAACAGTTATGGTTATTTAATTTACTTTATCCTTTTCAGGAAGTTCATAATGAAAACGGTTATGGTAGGATTTGAACCATCGATTTAACACTTGGGAGACCATCGTCTTCGCCACTAGACCACAAGGTCTTGTGCTGGATGGCTATGGTTATTAGTTACTTTACCCTTTCCACGAAGTTCATAATGAAAAACGGTTATGGTAGAACCATCGATTTACCACTTATGAGACCATTGTCCTCGCCACTAAACGCAAGATCTTGTGCTGAATGGCCATGGTTATTCAGTCTACTTTATCTTTTCACGAAGTTCATAATGAAAAAGGTCATGGCACGATTCGAACCATCGTTTTAACACTTGGGAGAAAATCATCTTCGCCACTAGACCACAAGGTCTTGTGCTGGATGACCCTAGTTATTCAGTCTACTTTATCCTTTCACGAAGTTCATAATAAAAATAGTTTAAGCAGGATTCGAAACATCGATTTACCACTTAAGAGACAGTTGTTAACCATTAGACTGCAAGGTCTTGTGCTGAACGGTCATGGTTATTTAACTTACTTTATTCTTTTCACAAAGTTCATAATGAAAAAGGTCATGGCAGGAATCTAACCATTGATTTACTATTTGGGAGACGATTGTCTCGGCACTAGACTGCAAGTTCTTGTGCTGAACGGTTATGGTTATTTAATTTATTTATCCTTTTCACGAAGTTCATAATGAAAACGGTTATGGTAGGATTCGAGCCATTGATTTAACACTTTAGAGACCATCGTCTTCGCCACTAGACCACAAGGTCTTGTACTTGATGGCTATGGTAATTTAGTTTACTTTACCCTTTTACGAAGTTCATAATAAAAAGGTTTTGGCAGGATTCGAAACATCGATTTACCACTTAAAAGACAGTTGTATTAGCCATTAGACTGCAAGGTCTTCTGCTGAATGGCCATGGTTATTTAGTTTACTTTATTCTTTCACGAAGTTCATAATGAAGAAGGTCATGTCAGGATTCGAACCATCGATTTAGCACTTGGGAGACAATTGTCTTAGCCACTAGACTACAAGATCTTGTGCTGAATGGCCATGGTTATTAATCTACTTTATTCTTTTCACGAAGTTCATAATGAAAAAGGTCATGGCACGATTCGAACCATCGATTTACCACTTGGGAGACAATTGTCTTACCCACTAGATTGCAAGATCTTGTGCTGAACGGCCATGGTTATTTAACTTACTTTATTCTTTTCACGAAGTTCATAATGAAAAACGGTTATGGTAGGATTCGAACTATCGATTTAACACTTGGAAGACCATCGTCTTCACCACTAGACCACAAGGTCTTGTGCTGGTTGACCCTGTTTATTTAGTCTACTTTATCCTTTCACGAAGTTCATAATAAAAAATAGTTTTGGCGGGATTCGAAACATCGATTTAACACTTGGGAGAAAATTGTCTTTGCCACAAGACCACAAGTTCTTCGGGTGAACGGCTATGTTTATTTGATCTATTTTACCGTTCTCACAAAGTTCATAATGAAAAACGGTTATAATAGGATTCGAACCATCGATTTACTACTTATGAGACCATTGTCCTCGCCACTAGACGCAAGATCTTGTGCTGGATGGCCATGGTTATTTAGTTTACTTTATCCTTTTACGAAGTTTATAATGAAAACGGTTATGGTAGGATTCGAACCATCGATTTAACACTTATGAGACCATTGTCCTCGCTACTAAACGCAAGATCTTGTGCTGAATGGCCATGGTTATTTAATCTACTTTATTCTTTTCACGAAGTTCATAATGAAAAAGGTCATGGCACGATTCGAACCATCGTTTTAACACTTGGGAGAAAATCATCTTCGCCACTAGACCACAAGGTCTTGTGCTGGATGACCCTAGTTATTCAGTCTACTTTATCCTTTCACGAAGTTCATAATAAAAATAGTTTTAGCAGGATTCGAAACATCGATTTACCACTTAAGAGACAGTTGTCTTAACCATTAGACTGCAAGGTCTTGTGCTTGAACGGTCATGGTTATTTAACTTACTTTATTCTTTTCACAAAGTTCATAATGAAAAGGTCATGCAGGATCTAACCATCGATTTACTATTTGGGAGACGATTGTCTTCGGCACTAGACTGCAAGTTCTTGGGCTGAACGTTATGGTTATTTAATTTATTATCCTTTTCACGAAGTTCATAATGAAAACGGTTATGGTAGGATTCGAGCCATTGATTTAACACTTGGGAGACCATCGTCTTCGCCACTAGACCACAAGGTCTTGTACTGTATGGCTATGGTAATTTAGTTTACTTTACCCTTTTACGAAGTTCATAATAAAAAATGGTTTTGGCGGGATTCGAAACATCGATTTACCACTTAAAAGACAGTTGTATTAGCCATTAGACTGCAAGGTCTTCTGCTGAATGGCCATGGTTATTTAGTTTACTTTATTCTTTTCACGAAGTTCATAATGAAGAAGGTCATGTCAGGATTCGAACCATCGATTTAGCACTTGGGAGACAATTGTCTTAGCCACTAGACTACAAGATCTTGTGCTGAATGGCCATAGTTATTTAATCTACTTTATTCTTTTCACGAAGTTTCATAATGCGAAAAGGTCATGGCCGATTCGACCATCGATTTACCACTTGGGAGACAATGTCTTACCCACTAGATTGCAAGATCTTGTGCTGAACGGCATGGTTATTTAACTTACTTTATTCTTTTCACGAAGTTCATAATGAAAAACGGTTATGGTAGGATTCGAACCATCGATTTAACACTTGGGAGACCATCGTCTTCGCCACTAGACCACAAGGTCTTGTGCTGGTTGACCCTGGTTATTTAGTCTACTTTATCCTTTCACGAAGTTCATAATAAAAAATAGTTTTGGCGGATTCGAAACATCGATTTACACTTGGGAGAAAATTGTCTTTGCCACAAGACCACAGTTCTTCGGGTGAACGGCTATGTTTATTTGATCTATTTTACCGTTCTCACGAAGTTCATAATGAAAAACGGTTATAATAGGATTCGAACCATCGATTTACTACTTATGAGACCATTGTCCTCGCCACTAGACGCAAGATCTTGTGCTTGATGGCCATGGTTATTTAGTTTACTTTATCCTTTTACGAAGTTTATAATGAAAACGGTTATGGTAGGATTCGAACCATCGATTTAACACTTGGGAGACCATCGTCTTCGCTACTAGACCGTAAGGTCTTGTGCTGGATGACCCTGGTTATTTAGTCTACTTTATCCTTTCACGAAGTTCATAATAAAAAAATAGTTTTGGCGGGATTCGAAACATCGATTTAACACTTAGGGGGGAAAATTGTTTTTGCCACAAGACCACAAGTTCATCGGGTTAACGGCTATGTTTATTTGATCTATTTTACCGTTCTTACCAAGTTCATAATGAAAACCGGTTATGGTAGGATTCGAACCATCGATTTACCACTTATGAGACCATTTTCCTCGCCACTAGACGCAAGATCTTGTGCTGGATGGTCATGGTTATTTAGTTTACTTTATCCTTTTACGAAGTTTATAATGAAAACGGTTATGGTAGGATTCGAACCATCGATTTAAACACTTGGAGACCATCGTCTTCGCCACTAGACCGCAAGTCTTGTGTTGGATGACCCTGGTTATTTAGTCTACTTTATCCTTTCACGAAGTTCATAATAAAAAATAGTTTTGGCAGGATTCGAAACATCGGTTTTAACACTTGGGAAAAAATTGTTTTAGCCACTTGACCACAAGTTCTTTGGGTGAACGGCTATGTTTATTTCATCTACTTTACTGTTTTAACGAAGTTCATAATGAAAAGGTTATGGCAGGATTCGAACCATCGATTTACCACTTGGGAGACCATCTCCCTCATTACTAGACAGCAAGATCTTGTGCTGAACGGTTATGGTTATTTAATTTACTTTATCCTTTTAACAAGTTCATAATGAAAACGGTTATGGTAGGATTCGAACCATCGATTTAAGACTTGGGACCATCATCTTCGCTCTAGACTGCAAGGTCTTGTGCTGGATAACAATGGTTATTTAGTTTACTTTATCCTTTCACGAAGTTCGTAATAAAAAATGGTTTTGGCATGATCCGAAACATCGATTTAACACTTGGGGGAAAATTTTCTTAGCCACTAGACCACAAGTTCTTCGGGGGGAACGGCTATGTTTATTTGATCTACTTTATCGTTTTCACGAAGTTCATAATGAGAAAAGGTTAAGGTAGGGTTCGAACTATCGATTTAACACATGGGAGACCATCGTCTTCGCCTCTAGACCGCAAGGTCTTGTGCTGGATGACCATGGTTATTTAGTTTACTTCATCCTTTCACGACGCTCATAATAAAAAATGGTTATGGTAGGATTCGAACCATCGATTTACCACTTCTGACACCTTGTCCTCGCCACTAGACTGCAAGATCTTTTGCTGGATTGCATGGTTATTTAGTTTACTTTATCCTTTACGAAGTTCATAATGAAACGGTTATGGTACGATTCGAACCATCGATTTAACACTTGGGAAACCATCGTCTTCGCCTCTAGACCGCAAGGTCTTGTGCTGGATGACCATGGTTATTTAGTTTACTTTACCCTTTCCACGAAGTTCATAATGAAAACGGTTATGGTAGGATTCGAACCATCGATTTACCACTTGGGAGAACCATCGCCCTCACCCTAGACAGCAAGATCTTGTGCTGAACGGTTATGGTTATTTAATTTACTTTATCCTTTTAACGAAGTTCATAATGAAAACGGTTATGGTAGGATTCGAACCATCGATTTAAGACTTTGGAGACCATCATCTTCGCCTCTAGACTGCAAGGTCTTGTGCTGGATGACCATGGTTATTTAGTTTACTTTATCCTTTCACGAAGTTCATAATAAAAAATGGTTTTGGCAGGATCCGAAACATCGATTTAACACTTGGGGGAAAATTTTCTTAGCCACAAGACCACAAGTTCTTCGAAGAAACGGCTATGTTTATTTGATCTACTTTATCGTTTTCACGAAGTTCATAATGAGAAAAGGTCAAGGTAGGGTTCGAACCATCGATTTAACACTTGGGAGACCATTGTTTTCGCCACTAGACCACCAGATCTTGTGCCGGATGATCCTGGTTATTTAGTCTACTTTATCCTTTCACGAAGTTCATAATAAAAAATAGTTTTGGCGGGATTCGAAACATCGATTTAACACTTGGGAGAAAATTGTCTTTGCCACAAGACCACAAGTTCTTCGGGTAAACGGCTATGTTTATTTGATCTATTTTACCGTTCTCACGAAGTTCATAATGAAAAACAGTTATGGTAGGATTCGAACCATCGATTTGCCACTTATGAGACCATTGTCCTCGCCACTAGACGCAAGATCTTGTGCTGGATGGCCATGGTTATTTAGTTTACTTTATCCTTTTACGAAGTTCATAATGAAAACGGTTATGGTACGATTCGAACCATCGATTTAACACTTCGGAGACCATCGTCTTCGCCACTAGACCGCAAGGTCTTGTGCTGGATGACCATGGTTATTTAGTCTACTTTATCCTTTCACGAAGTTCCTAATAAAAATAGTTTTAGCAGGATTCGAAACATCGATTTACCACTTAAGAGACAGTTGTCTTAACCATTAGACTGCAAGGTCTTGTGCTGAACGGTTATGGTTATTTATTTATTTATCCTTTTCACGAAGTTCATAATGAAAACGGTTATGGTAGGATTCGAGCCATTTATTTAACACTTTGGAGACCATCGTCTTCGCCACTAGACCACAAGGTCTTGTACTTGACGGCTATGGTAATTTAGTTTACTTTACCCTTTTACGAAGTTCATAATAAAAAATGGTTTTGGCAGGATTCGAAACATCGATTTACCACTTAAAAGACAGTTGTATTAGCCATTAGACTGCAAGGTCTTTTGCTTAACGGCGATGGTTATTTAATTTACTTTATTCTTTTCACGAAGTTCATAATGAAAAAGTCATGGCAGGATTCTAACCATCGATTTACTTGGGAGACGATTGTCTTCGCCAGTAGGCGGCAAGATCTTTGCTGAGCGGTTATGGTTATTTAATTTGCTTTATCCTTTCACGAAGTTCATAATGAAAAAGGTTATGGTAGGATTCGAATCATCGATTTAACACTTGGGAGACAATTGACTTAGCCACTAGAATGCAAGATCTTATGCTTAACAGCCATGGTTATTTAATTTACTTTATTCCTTTCACGAAGTTCATAATGAAAAACAGTTATGGCAGGATTCGAACCATCGATTTACCACTTGGGAGACCATCCTCCTCGCCACTCGACTACAAGGTCTTGTGCTGGATGGCCATGGTTATTTAGTTTACTTTCTCCTTTTACGAAGTTCATAATAAAAAAAGAAAGCTTTTGGCAGGATTCGAAACATCGATTTAACACTTGGGAGACCATTGTTTTGGCCACTAGGTAACAAAGTCTTGTGCTGCACGGTTATGGTTATTTAATTTACTTTATCCTTTTCACGAAGTTCATAATGAAAAACGGTTATGGTAGGATCTATCCCATCGATTTAACACTTGGGAGACCATCGTCTTCACCACTAGACCGCAAGGTCTTGTGCTGGATGACCATGGTTATTTAGTTTACTTTATCCTTTCACGAAATTCATGATAAAAATGGTTTTGGCAGGATCCGAAACATCGATTTAACACTTGGGAGAAAATTTCTTAGTCACTAGACCACAAGTTCTTCGGGAGACGGCTATGTTTATTTTATCTACTTTATCGTTTTCAAGAAGTTCATAATGAAAAACTGTTATCGTAGGATTCGAACCATCGATTTAACACTTGGGAGACCATTGTTTCGCCACTAGACCACAAGGTCTTCTGCTAAAGAGTAATGGTTATTTATTTTACTTTATCCTTTTCAGGAAGTTCATAATGAAAACGGTTATGGTAGGATTTGAACCATCGATTTAACACTTGGGAGACCATCGTCTTCGCCACTTGACCACAAGGTCTTGTGCTGGATGGCTATGGTTATTTAGTTTACTTTACCCTTTCCACGAAGTTCATAATGAAAAACGGTTATGGTAGGATTCGAACCATCGATTTACCACTTATGAGACATTGTCCTCGCTACTAAACGCAAGATCTTGTGCTGAATGGCCATGGTTATTTAATCTACTTTATTCTTTTCACGAAGTTCATAATGAAAAAGGTCATGGCACGATTCGAACCATCGATTTAACACTTGGGAGAAATCGTCTTCGCCACTAGACCACAAGGTCTTGTGCTGGATGACCCTAGTTATTCAGTCTACTTTATCCTTTCACGAAGTTCATAATAAAATAGTTTTAGCGATTCGAAACATCGATTTACCACTTTAAGAGACAGTTGTCTTAACCATTAGACTGCAAGGTCTTGTGCTGAACGGTCATGGTTATTTAACTTACTTTATTCTTTTCACGAAGTTCATAATGAAAAAGGTCATGGCAGAATTCTAACCATCGATTTACTATTTGGGAGACGATTGTCTTCGGCACTAGACTGCAAGTTCTTGTGCTGAACGGTTATGGTTATTTAATTTATTTATCCTTTTCACGAAGTTCATAATGAAAACGGTTATGGTAGGATTCGAGCCATTGATTTAACACTTGGGAGACCATCGTCTTCGCCACTAGACCACAAGGTCTTGTACTTGATGGCCATGGTAATTTAGTGTACTTTACCCTTTTACGAAGTTCATAATAAAAAATGGTTTTGGCAGGATTCGAAACATCGATTTACCACTTAAAAGACAGTTGTATTAGCCATTAGACTGCAAGGTCTTCTGCTGAATGGTTATGGTTATTTAGTTTACTTTATTCTTTTCACGAAGTTCATAATGAAGAAGGTCATGTCAGGATTCGAACCATCGATTTAGCACTTGGGAGACAATTGTCTTAGCTACTAGACTACAAGATCTTGTGCTGAATGGCTATGGTTATTTAATCTACTTTATTCTTTTCACGAAGTTCATAATGAAAAAGGTCATGGCACGATTCGAACCATCGATTTACCACTTGGAGACAATTGTCTTACCCACTAGATTGCAAGATCTTGTGCTGAACGGCCATGGTTATTTAACTTACTTTATTCTTTTCACGAAGTTCATAATGAAAAACGGTTATGGTAGGATTCGAACCATCGATTTAACACTTGGGAGACCATCGTCTTCGCCACTAGACCACAAGGTCTTGTGCTGGTTGACCCTGGTTGTTTAGTCTACTTTATCCTTTCACGAAGTTCATAATAAAAAATAGTTTTGGCGAGATTCGAAACATCGATTTAACACTTGGGAGAAAATTGTCTTTGCCACAAGACCACAAGTTCTTGGCGTGAACTGCTATGTTTATTTGATCTATTTTACCGTTCTCACGAAGTTCATAATGAAAAACGATTATGGTAGGATTCGAACCATCGATTTACCACTTATGAGACCATTGTCCTCGCCACTAGACGCAAGATCTTGTGCTGGATGGCCATGGTTATTTAGTCTACTTTATCCTTTTACGAAGTTCATAATGAAAACGGTTATGGTAGGATTCGAACCATCGATTTAACACTTGGGAGACCATCGTCTTCGCCACTAGACCGCAAGGTCTTGTGCTGGATGACCCTGGTTATTTAGTCTACTTTATCCTTTCACGAAGTTCATAATAAAAAATAGTTTTGGCGGGATTCGAAACATCGATTTAACACTTAGGAGAAAATTGTCTTTGCCACAAGAACACAAGCTCTTCGGGTGAACGGCTATGTTTATTTGATCTATTTTACCGTTCTTACGAAGTTCATTATGAAAAACGGTTATGGTAGGATTCGAACCATCGATTTACCACTTATGACACCATTGTCCTCGCCACTAGACGCAAGATCTTGTGCTGGATGGCCATGGTTATTTAGTTTACTTTATCCTTTTACGAAGTTCATAATGAAAACGTTATGGTACGATTCGAACCATCGATTTAACACTTGGGAGACCATTGTTTCGCCACTAGACCGCAAGGTCTTGTGCTAGATACCATGGTTATTTATTTACTTTACCTTTTCCACGAAGTTCATAATGAAAAACGGTTATGGTAGGATTCGAACCATCGATTTAACACTTGGGAGACCATCGTCTTCGCCACTTGACCACAAGGTCTTGTGCTGGATGGCTATGGTTATTTAGTTTACTTTACCCTTTCCACGAAGTTCATAATGAAAAACGGTTATGGTAGGATTCGAACCATCGATTTACCACTTATGAGACCATTGTCCTCGCCACTAAACGCAAGATCTTGTGCTGAATGGCCATGGTTATTTAATCTACTTTATTCTTTTCACGAAGTTCATAATGAAAAAGGTCATGGCACGATTCGAACCATCGATTTAACACTTGGGAGAAAATCGTCTTCGCCACTAGACCACAAGGTCTTGTGCTGGATGACCCTAGTTATTCAGTCTACTTTTCATAATAGTTCATTATAGGAGAAAATCGATTTACCACTTAAGAGACAGTTGTCTTAACCATTAGACTGCAAGGTCTTGTGCTGAACGGTCATGGTTATTTAACTTACTTTATTCTTTTCACGAAGTTCATAATGAAAAAGGTCATGGCAGAATTCTAACCATGGATTTACTATTTGGGAGACGATTGTCTTCGGCACTAGACTGCAAGTTCTTGTGCTGAACGGTTATGGTTATTTAATTTATTTATCCTTTTCACGAAGTTCATAATGAAAACGGTTATGGTAGGATTCGAGCCATTGATTTAACACTTGGGAGACCATCGTCTTCGCCACTAGACCACAAGGTCTTGTACTTGATGGCCATGGTAATTTAGTGTACTTTACCCTTTTACGAAGTTCATAATAAAAAATGGTTTTGGCAGGATTCGAAACATCGATTTACCACTTAAAAGACAGTTGTATTAGCCATTAGACTGCAAGGTCTTCTGCTGAATGGTTATGGTTATTTTTTACTTTATTCTTTTCACGAAGTTCATAATGAAGAAGGTCATGTCAGGATTCGAACCATCGATTTAGCACTTGGGAGACAATTGTCTTAGCTACTAGACTACAAGATCTTGTGCTGAATGGCTATGGTTATTTAATCTACTTTATTCTTTTCACGAAGTTCATAATGAAAAAGGTCATGGCACGATTCGAACCATCGATTTACCACTTGGGAGACAATTGTCTTACCCACTAGATTGCAAGATCTTGTGCTGAACGGCCATGGTTATTTAACTTACTTTATTCTTTTCACGAAGTTCATAATGAAAAACGGTTATGGTAGGATTCGAACCATCGATTTAACACTTGGGAGACCATCGTCTTCGCCACTAGACCACAAGGTCTTGTGCTGGTTGACCCTGGTTGTTTAGTCTACTTTATCCTTTCACGAAGTTCATAATAAAAATAGTTTTGGCGAGATTCGAAACATCGATTTAACACTTGGGAGAAAATTGTCTTTGCCACAAGACCACAAGTTCTTGGCGTGAACTGCTATGTTTATTTGATCTATTTTACCGTTCTCACGAAGTTCATAATGAAAAACGGTTATGGTAGGATTCGAACCATCGATTTACCACTTAGACCATTGTCCTCGCCACTAGACGCAAGATCTTGTGCTGGATGGCCATGGTTATTTAGTCTACTTTATCCTTTTACGAAGTTCATAATGAAAACGGTTATGGTAGGATTCGAACCATCGATTTAACACTTGGGAGACCATCGTCTTCGCCACTAGACCGCAAGGTCTTGTGCTGGATGACCCTGGTTATTTAGTCTACTTTATCCTTTCACGAAGTTCATAATAAAAAATAGTTTTGGCGGGATTCGAAACATCGATTTAACACTTGGGAGAAAATTGTCTTTGCCACAAGAACACAAGTTCTTCGGGTGAACGGCTATGTTTATTTGATCTATTTTACCGTTCTTACGAAGTTCATTATGAAAAACGGTTATGGTAGGATTCGAACCATCGATTTACCACTTATGACACCATTGTCCTCGCCACTAGACGCAAGATCTTGTGCTGGATGGCCATGGTTATTTAGTTTACTTTATCCTTTTACGAAGTTCATAATGAAAACGGTTATGGTACGATTCGAACCATCGATTTAACACTTGGGAGACCATCGTCTTCGCCTCTAGACCGCAAGGTCTTGTGCTAGATGACCATGGTTATTTAGTTTACTTTACCCTTTCCACGAAGTTCATAATGAAAAACGGTTATGGTAGGATTCGAACCATCGATTTACCACTTGGGAGACCATCGCCCTCGCCACTAGACAGCAAGATCTTGTGCTGAACGGTTTTGGTTATTTATTTACTTTATCCTTTTAACGAAGTTCATAATGAAAACGGTTATGGTAGGATTCGAACCATCGATTTAACACTTGGGAGACCATCGTCTTCGCCACTAGACCGCAAGGTCTTGTGCTGGATGACCCTGGTTATTTAGTCTACTTTATCCTTTCACGATGTTCATCATCAAAATTATTTTGGCGGGATTCGAAACATCGATTTAACACTTGGGAGAAAATTGTCTTTGCCACAAGACCACAAGTTCTTCGGGTGAACGGCTATGTTTATTTGATCTATTTTACCGTTCTTACGAAGTTCATAATGAAAAACGGTTATGGTAGGATTCGAACAATCGATTTAACTCTTGGGAGAAAATCGTCTTCGCCACTAGGCCACAAGGTCTTGTGCTGCACGGTTATGGTTATTTAATTTACTTTATCCTTTTCACGAAGTTCATAATGAAAAACGGTTATGGTAGGATTCGTCCCATCGATTTAACACTTGGGAGACCATCGTCTTCGCCACTAGACCGTAAGGTCTTGTGCTGGATGACCCTGGTTATTTAGTCTGCTTTATCCTTTCACGAAGTTCATAATAAAAAATAGTTTTGGCAGGATTCAAAACATCGTTTAACATGCACTTGGGAGAAAATTGTCTTAGCCACCAGACCACGAGTTCTTTGCGTGAACGGCTATGTTTATTTGATCCACTTTATCGCTTTCACGAAATTCATAATGAAAAAAGATTATGGTAGGATTCGAACCATCGATTTAACAGTTGGGAGACCATCGCCTTCGCCAATAGACCAAAAGGTCTTGTGCTGGATGGCTATGGTTATTTAGTTTACCTTACCCTTTGTACGAAGTTCATAATGAAAAACGGTTTGGTAGGTTTCGAACCATCGATTTACCACTTCTGAGACCATTGTCCTCGCCACTAGACTGCAAGATCTTGTGCTGGATGGCCATGGTTATTTAGTTTACTTTATCCTTTTACGAAGTTCACAATAAAAAATAGTTTTGGCAGGATTCCAACATCGATTTAAAACTTTGGAGAAAATTGTCTTGGCCACTAGACCACAAGTTCTTCGGGGAACAGCTATGTTTATTTGATCTACTTTATCGTTTTCACGAAGATCATAATGAAAAAACGGTTATGGTAGGATTCGAACCATCGATTTAACACATGGGAGACCATCGTCTTCGCCACTAGACCAAAAGGTCTTGTGCTGGATGCCCATGGTTATTTATTTACTTCATTCTTTTCATGAAGTTCATAATGAAAAATGGTTTTGGCAGGATTCGAAACATCGATTTACTACTTAGGAGACAGTTGTCTTAGCCACTAGTCTGCAAGGTCTTGTGCTGAACGGCCATGGTTATTTAGTTTACTTTATTCTTTTCACGAAGTTCATAATGAAAAAAGGTCATGGCAGGATTCGAACCATCGATTTAACACTTGGGAGACAATTGCATTAGCCACTAGACTACAAGATCTTATGGAGAATGGCCATGGTTATTTAATTACTGCATTTCTTTTGACGAAGTTTATAATGAAAATCGGTTATGGTAGGATTCGAACCATCGATTTACCGCATGGGAGACAATTGTCTTCTCCAATCGACTACAAGTACTTGTGCTGAACGGCCATGTTCATTTAATTTACTTTTTCCTTTTCACAGATTTATAATGAAACACGGTTATGGTAGGATTCGAGCAATGGATTTGCCACTTGGGAGACCATTTCAGTTTGACAACCTTCAATCCAGCTGTTTTTGTAGCATTCTAGTAAAATTTTGTATGTTCCTTCACAGGCAGCTAGTGATCTAGAATAAAAATAACCAATGATTCAATATTTTGTCCACCACCACCCAAGTTGTGTGTACATAGCTTTTACTAGTAAACAACTCTAATATATCTTTCCCTGAACAAGTAAAGTTGTCGGGTTTAAATAGAAATAAGCACACTTACAATGATTTCACAACTTCTTCTTCTCGTTCCCGTTTGCTTCTATCCGATTCGTTAAACAAGTTTTTAAAGAAATTCTCTAAAGCTGATAACGTGATGTTATCATTGAATCACCATCTTTTGGTGTATGGAAATGAACATTGTGTTTTCGTACTGCTTAATTCACGACCAATATGTCAGTTGGTCGGCAGCTCTATATATTTTTTATGATATTTATTTCATCTAACGAGTTTCGTACATCTCGACCAATTAATATGGCATTTAAGAGTACTAATTGCACGGATTTGGATGGATTGGCTGCGGATGGCATAACCTTGAGTATTTGTGGAGATATTGCTTTTCGATGTCGGGTCAACATACAACGAGTTGGTTTTGAACCTAAATACAAAGTCTCATTTGCGATTGCTAAAGAAACGAAACATGGATTTGTTAGTCTAGTCCTGTGTACGAAGCCTTCAAGCAGGATCTAACAATGTGTGTGGATGTTTCGCCTAATCCTGGTCCTCAAACTTTTGATAATAATCAGTCGGATGAGATGTCTGAACATCGAAAGCAGTTACGTTTGATGAACACGTTTCGACCCGCTAATAATCCTGAGGAGCTTAGTTCAATGCTTGGGCAGTTGAATCTAAGAAAGGTTGGTGTTCCATATGACCTTCAGGAATATTTGCTATAATACCTACTTCGCAAACACCACCGCCACACTATACAATCACTATCATCCTGCAAATCATCAGGAAGCTATCCCTGTTAGAATCACGGACCGTGTCCCAAAGCCTGTAAATATATATGGCAGAAATTATATTAAGAGAATCAATCTCATCAATATTCCTTTATCAGGCATTGCCAACACTCCTGGTACAGCTGTTACTCAGCTTTGTTCTTTTGGTCTTCTCAACTGACGGTCTATTCAGAACAAAGCGAATTTAGTCAAAGACTATGTGGTTGAGAATGAATTTGATATATTTGCGATTACAGAAACCTGGCTTCACCCTGACAAATTTGATCATATATCTTTTGGGAATTTCACCCCGAAGGGCTACTCCTTTAACAATATCTCGAGACAACAAGGTAGAGGGGGAGGCATTGGTATACTATACAACACTTTAAAAGTCAAGCTGGACTCAGCGAAAATGTTCTCACATATTAAGTCTTTCGAAGTGATGGGTATGCATATCAATGTGTCATCTCAAATTCTAAATATAATCGTATTATATCGACCTCCATGTAGACGATAAGTCGGAATTAACAACAAAAAAAATTCTCAATCTTGTTGATTCTTTTAATCTAGAACAACGTGTACAACAACCAACACACTTTGCTGGTCACACGTTAGACCTTATCTTGTCTCGCCATGAGGAAAATATTGTTCAATCTATTGACGTTCATAATCCATCTATATCTGACCATTTCACGGTTACATATGAACTCAATTTTAAAAAACCATTGTTTCAGAGAAGGGTCATGGAGTCACGTAAAATTAAAGCAATCAATATGGACTCGTTCCTTAATGAAATTAGGCTATCTCCGATTAACACTGGGAACACGGCTGATATAAGTGCGAAAGTCAACCAATACAACTCGGAGCTGCCCAAAATTCTGGATGATCATGCACCACTTATTTCCAGAGAGATAATTATTCGTCCAGCTGCACCTTGGTACACTGAACAAATTAAAAACGAAAAACGTATTAGAAGGAAACTCGAGCGGGTATGGCGTAAGTCAAGACAATCCTGTGGTCGTCTAAAATACAGTCGGCAATGTCGCCGTGTCAGTGAGCTATTATAGGAAACTCGTACTCGTTATTATTCTGAAATTGTTAGAGATAATGGGAGTGACCAAAAGAAATTATTTAAAACGTTGGAAAGTTACTACATTATACCCCTGATTCTCCTGTGTGCCAATCTGATGAGAGCTAACAATTTTATGACTTTCTTTGAGGACAAAATTAATAAAATATATGAAGATCTAACGGAATCCACTTAGCTAAATAAAATGTCGTTGTTTGCAGCTAAATGAAATGTCGTTGTTTGCGGTAGTCATCAGTTATTCTCCTGGTTTCTCATCGTTCCCAGTCTCTTCATCCTTACTGCGAAGACTGGTTTGAGAATACTAAAGATTTGGTGGAGAAATACTTCAAGTGTGTGGTCTTCTTTTTTCTTTATATTTTGTTATGTAGAAATGTAATATTTTGGTATGTTGATTTTTGTTTAAGTTCGTGATGTATTTCTATGTAGCCTCAGTCTTATCCTAATGGGAATTTTTTTTTAGATGTGAAGAGAGGACGGCCAACCGAATTAAAGCTCTAAATGTGCTTTGTAACATATTAGGAACGTTATCTCCACTATATGAGGTATAAATTTTTGTACTTTGAATAAATTTTAGTCCATTTTTCTAGACATTAGCGATATTATGAATCTTTTTCTAGTTTTATAACTCCGTGTTTTTTACAGGAAGAAATACTTGAGAATTCAGTGTTGCCACATTTAGACCACATTGTCAAAGATCGGGATATTTCTGTGCGGATCCGAGCTGTCCAGCTTCTGGTCGATGTTATTGAATCCTCTGATTCACCGAAAGTTTGCGATGTTTTGCATATAATCGAGAAGGTACTCAATACAATCATTTTCAGACGGTTTCATTTCTCCACTCCAATTTCCCTCTTCATTCGTGATGAGCTGATACTGTACTTCAATAGAAAACTCTTTCTTATCAGTGAAAGCTTCCTGACCTGAACCTAACTATATATCCGCAAATTGGATCGTTTTTCTCGGGGGTCGTGAAGGCAAACGCATCAGTGAAGTAAAAGGATATATATTTCATTTATCAATTCCAGATTGCCACTGTCCAGTTGATCCTCTCAAACGATACGTTAAGCCGTCATGTAAAGAACATGTAAGGTAATTATAGAGACTGCAAGGTATATGTAGGAACATCTAGAGACATAAAATTACATCTAATCACTGTAATTTGTCTTTGTTGCTGCAGCCTCAGGATGAAACAGCATAGAAAGACATCAAAGAGGCTGTATTAGGATTAGTACGCTTGTTCAAGGTAATGAGGACATGCAGAGATTGTCCACACATATTCGTTCATTGTGATGAAGTTTCTTCGTGAACAAAAATAAATGTAATTTAATGCCACACTTGCTTCTCTTTCAGTAATTTCATTCTATTTTGCAGATGAAATTGTTTCGTAAACCTCAAGAACGAGCCGAACGAATATTCAATATATTAGTGTACCACATAAAAACTCATTATGACAATGGCTATCGGACGTATAGTGCATCGGAAATACGGCTTTTGGTAAGGCAAATTCAATTCTATTTCTCGCGATTTTTCTATGATGTCTCACATTGTGTTTTCTTAAAGATTCTTCAATGTTTCCTCAGTCTGCGAGCTGACAACGTCTAGGCCTTGTGCAAGACAAAAGTAGAAAAGTTTAATTCACTTCGTATTTTGTTTGTTCTGAAAGAAAATGTTGGTTAATGACGATAGTGCCACGTATGTCAGGTATTCTGCTTCCAAAATTCCTTTTCTTGTTTGCGTAATACATTCTCATTTTTGTTTTAGTTCAGCAGAAGATAAGACAAACGGGATTGTTTCACTGCCTTACAGCGAGGCGATGAATGTTATTCTTGTGTGCTTACAACAGGTAAACTTTTCTATCATAATATATCATCTGGCATTAAGTTTCGATTGAAGTTCAACTTTCTTCATTTTCTAGGAATTGGAATGGGAGGTGTTGGATGTTCTTCTGAGGAACTTTCCAGAGGCACTGCAAGATAAAAACTTGATACTTTCTGGAAAGCAATATTTACGTTCAATATCTACAGTCTTCTCTAAAATGGGAAGGGAAATGAAGTTGTGTTCTTTTCACACCAAAATCAGGAACTAAAAATTTTACTTTGCATTCAGGTTTCAAATTACGATTTTATTCCTGGATTATTTCGTGTTCCTAACGATATGCGCCGACCTCATTTGTACGCTAGAATTTTTCCAGTACGGTTCTTATCAATCAGTTTTTTGCATATATCATAATGTCTTACCATAATTATACCAAAACCATACCATACCATAACCATACCATATTATATAATCATATCATATAATCATATCATATAATCATATCATATAATTATATCATACCATAACTAACCATAACTAAATCATACCATACGATAACCATATCTTACCATAATAATATCACACCATACCATACCATAACCATGCATATCATACCATAATTATATCATACCATACTAATGATTTAATTGGATATTTTATTGTAACACGTGCAGGTATTAACGGAGCTGTGTACGTACCACATTTTTATTGGTCAAGATGAACAGGTAAGAATCTGCGTGACTTTATTTTCAGCGGTTGTCTGTTCTTGCTTAAACGTTGTTGTATATTTCGTCTAGTGTTGTCTGATGCGTACTTGGTTGCTCATTTCGCGACGTTAAGCGTATCTTGTCTCACCGTATGTATGTTAGAAATGCCTTCAGTTATGGCAAGGTATGGCTACTTAAAATAGTCTGGAATTTGAGACGTTTTTTTATTTCCATTAGCACTTTGTAAGAATGAAGTTGATTTAAGTAGTTGCAGCGTTTTAGAAGTTTATTTCTTTGGAGATATTTGAAATCGTGCCTTGATAATGTGCTCAGTGAATTTACAGAAACGTTTTTCAATAAACTCCAGCCTAAACGTAACGTCTCTTGTGATGCGAGATACTTCTTCACAAATATATGATTTTTTAAGTAATAATTACTAAATTTTCTGTCCTTAGACTGCTCCCACAATATCTGGAAAAGTTTACTAAACTTTCGCCAACGTCTCAAGTTGCCATACCACTGCTAGAATTTCTCTCTGGTATGTTTCTTGAAGTTACGTAAATTATGAAGTCTGTTACAAAATATCAATGTACCTCCTAAAGAGAGCTAGGTTGTGTAAACACACAATCGTATTCGGCGAAAAGTTGGTAACATTCTTTTAAATCGTTTAAATCGCATTGTAACAGCTTTGTGCTTTGTACAAAAACTTCACAGCGATCCAGTTGAAACAAGTCTTTGGAATATGTTTGCCTTACACAGAATCATCGAAGTTGGCTCAACGCGATAACATCTGAAACTTTTTATTATTGGTTTTGTCAAAATGATTAAAAATATAACGAACTGATATGTTTCACCTTAGATACTCTCAATACACTGTAGCTCTTGCTGATAATGTCATTCCATCCTGGTTTGTCAACTGTCCGCTATTGTTAAGAAAACAATTCGTGCCATTTATTACGAAAGTAAGTCCACATGTCATTCTATTGCCACGGGGATTGCTTGCTGAATTTTCAATAGAT
Source organism: Dendronephthya gigantea (assembly GCF_004324835.1). Classification (NCBI taxonomy): domain Eukaryota; kingdom Metazoa; phylum Cnidaria; class Anthozoa; order Malacalcyonacea; family Nephtheidae; genus Dendronephthya; species Dendronephthya gigantea. The sequence goes on along the minus strand of NW_021163306.1, from coordinate 75,173 downwards.
ATATTTGCAAGAGCGACCAAGTTTTAATATTCTTCTAGTGAAAGCTCTTAGGAACTATTTGTCATTTCCAGGCTTCTTCAACTGATAGCAAAACTCGTGCAGATGATTCTAGCCAGGTGCAAAACACAAAATTCGATACCAAAGCATCTGACCTTCTTACCCGCGATTTAAAGGCTACTGGTACCGTATGCTCAGTACAGAAATCTTGTGACTCAAACATCTTATGACGACCAGCGGTGGGAAAGACTGAGATTTATGAAAGTTTAATTCCAAAACAACTCTTTGGTAAGCCCATTTATTTTCTCAGTCAAATTGTGCTCTGAATGTTTTCGCCCACAATTTGTCAACGATGGGTCAAACCTGTTCAATGTTTCGGTTGGGCATTCTGTTGGCGGAATGTCAAATTGATATTGTTGTATTTCAGATGATTTATCGGCCGAACTCATTAAAGAAGGAGCCAGACAACGCCTTGAAACTACAACAGAACTTTTTAGCAAGAGCACAGACAGCGTACATTGATTGTAGATCTTGTCAAAGATCGCCTCGCATCGTGTAGAGAAGATGAGGAAACTAATATTGAAGATACCCGGGATGATGTTGAAATGAAGAAAACCGAACTCAAGGAGTCAGGTTTGTAATGTTAAAACAGATCGGCCATTGTTCGCGCATTTACGAAATGAACAAATTATCTGCCTGCATTTTAGACAGCGCAGAACAAAAGATGCTGCTTACAGAACACGGCAGATCTTCACCCTCGTCGATTTTATTACAAGATTCCGGTCAAAAGTTGAATCTTGGTTCGGCATTTGTTCAACGAACTCGATATTTGAGTCGTAGGCCAAAATATGGACCAAGCGCTTTTATGGTAAGAATTTCTCTTCAAACTCGCTTTGCATGAAATTTATTTCGTGCAAGAACATTCACTATCCATCCCTTACATTGCTACTAACATGACTGGCAGGGGAAGCAGAAAAGAAAGAGATCTTTGATTTAGACTAGCTTTTTCATTTTACAATCGTTTCAGATTGATGTCGTACCAGGTTCCAAAGACACTGTTTTACACAAGGAAGAAACTGAAGGCAAGCGAAATTACCTTTGCAATATGGAGGAAATATATATAAATATGACTATATTTACCAATTTTTCTTTCACAGGGAACAGTCAAGGCTTATTAACTCGTGAAGAGTTTCAAAAGGTAGCAATTTTAAGATCACGAATCATCATCGTGCATTAATCTCAACATCTGTTTAATTTTAGCCTGTTCCTGGTAAATCCCTTCTGGATGCAAGTCCTTTGAAAACTTTTTTGAGTTAAGACGAGGATAAACTTAATGAATCCGTAAGTCAAGTAATAATAATGATAAATTGGTCTTACGGATTATTAAATACTGAGCATTATAAACCGGTAAACTCAGAAACCGGTAATCTCAATTTTGCACTTCGATTTACGTAATTTAATCCTTGTGGTTGAAGGTGAGGACTTGCAACGTTACTTATTTATTACAGGGTGACGATAGCGTGGGGAATTCAGGGGTCGGTAGACTTAGGGAAAGACACTCGTAATATAATAGATTTTACAAAATATATGCTTAGGTTTTCCTATGAGTTACAATAAAAAATTTACAATTGTTCATTGATGAGCTCAGAATGTTTCGTTATCACGTGGCCTATGCACGACTCTTAATGGTTACTGTTAATCTGTTGTAACCACCTGCTGTACTGGTAGGATGATTATCACATTTTGTTTGAGCTTTAAATACCCGGGGAAAACATTCAGCCACGTCGAGGTTATTAGCTAATTCCAACAGCTTGTCGTAGTATTCATTGTGGAATAAATCTACAGAGGCACGTAGTTTTGCCATTTCATCCTTTAAAAGATTAATCCGTTTTATTGATTCCGCAATATCGATTTTTTTTTCTTCTTTAATTGGACCGTCAATGACAAAGTATGATCAAGAACATGTTGGGTGATAATGAGAGCAGCCATAAATTTAAATTTCTCCACGTTGCGAAAATGAAACTGTGCGTCACTAGCTAATCTAGGAAATGGCCCTTCCTGCGATCCTCAAAACTGCATAAATTTGAGTGTTTCGTAGATAACTTTGAATGCATATAAGCAACCATCGCGGGATCTTATTCGTTCTACCCATCGTGTCGTGGAAGGCTTTGCGAGCTTGTTACGGGTTAAACCAAACTCTTTCATCTTTTTACTTAGATACTGTGAGCGGATAGGGAAACTGATAAAAAAGCTGGCGATATTTTGTGCCTGACTCAACATATTTTTCACTGGAAGAATTGAACACGCTTTGGCAACAATAAGGTTTAAACGATGACTGGAGTAATGAACATGCAACGCCTTCGGGTTTTTCTCTAATATTCTCCCAGAAATACCTTTTACCTGGCTGGACACAGCACTAGCACCGTCATATCCCTGGCCTCGACAATTTTGAAGGGAAGCCCGACATCTTGAAGTGTACTTTGACTAATGAACGGAATCAAATCCAAAGGCGAAACAGTTTGGTATACAAATGAAAATGTTCTTGAATCATGTAAAACTTCAAATTTATTCAAGGTATGTTATATAATTAATAATGCATAATATATTTTCGAAATATTATAAATTTGAACTTAAAATCAGTGTCTACCGTCTACTTTTTTGCGTATTATAAAAGTAGCAAGCAAATTCAAATGACCATAAACCCGGCATTATTTTAGAAATTCGAAATTTTGACAGGATATAATTTTGTAGTTTTGATAGTTTATAAACCCCAACAGCCAAACAATTTTATGATACTTATCCCTATATTGATCATTAAACCCTATAGAATGTATTGAATTATCCAGAAAGTATAGGCTTGGAGTTATCATTAAAAAGTGCCTTGCACCAGGTGAACTATATTTATTCAAATCTATTTACTAATTATTGTATTTTACTAATTTTGTATTTACTAATTATTGTATTTACTAATTATTGTATTTTACTAATTTTGTATATATTCATGTGTATGTTATAGTGATAATAATATAACAATAGAGTTGATGTTCGCGGTCATAAATGTGTTTTGGCCCGACTTCGAACTCATTTTAGCCCGAGCGTAGCGAGGGTTAAAATGTGTTCCGCGAGGAGGGCCAAAAACACATTTATGCCCGCGAACATCAACTCTATTACTATAATATATAATAAACTATAAACTATTATTACTATAATATATGTTCAACATCGTCAGCCTTCATCCCCTTAGCTCAGTAAGTCATGCGACATTCCATGTCAGTTCCAGTAATTGTTAATCTCAGACCTTTAAAGAAAAAAAAACAAACACTCCAAACACTCCAAACACTCCAAACACTCCAAACACTCCAAACACTCCAAACACTCCAAACACTCCAAACACTCTAAACACTCCAAACACTCCAAACACTCCAAACACTCCATGTCTTCTGACCTGGATTCAAGTTTACTGCTTTTATCATCTTTTTTATTTCACGTTTCCATTTTGAACATGTCCAATTGCAAAAAAGTATCCAGCCGACTTAAAATAGTTTTATTTTTGCAGTTACTTTCCAGAATATACCGTTTGGTTAAGACTTGTGTATTATAGTATATCATAGTTTTAAAACTTCTTTTTCTGTCAAATATTTTCAATAATTAGCTATCGAGACCATCCTCAGTTGTTCGGGCTGGAATACACAAGCGGTCAGCTGAAATTACTCGTCTTCCGACAGGTAGTTTAAAAAGCAGATTTTGTATGAAGCTATATAAAATATTTCTTGTTCTGAATGTTTGTATTTCACTCAATCTAGGGATATATCATTAGCTGGTTAGCTACACGGGGTTAGAGGCAGTGGAAATGGAGATGTTTGTGTAAAAACGACTCCAACGAAGAGACGGTACTGTACGCTTTTTCATAAATGATTGCGCGAAAATTATGGTCAAAATTTTCCTGATGAAAATCTCGCACTGCTATGATTGCCGTAAATACGAACCCTCATTTCATTCTCCTCCTGACGTATGGGATCTCATATAACACACAAACAATTACACTTCTCGTCAGGTATTCCTATTAGTCAGTGCAATACATCACATACAGCAAAAGAAGAATTGTTTTTTTAAGATGATATATTTTTCAAGGTTATCGTTGGGGTCCATTGTATAACGTTGTTGACGAAGAAGTAGAAAGCAGTCATTTAAAATTCCTCGCTGCGTCTCCAGGTGAAATATTTCTCTTTTTATTTCACTTTAAATTTTTGAAATATCTCCAAAAGCTTATATTGTCTTACTACTGGTTCCTTGCAGGAAATTTAACCGAAGATGTGTAGAGATTTAACTGCAATATTTCCTACAGCGGTCTACTTCATGCAGTCACCCAAGACGTAAGTTTACAATTTCTTATTTTGTACTTTTCTGCAGACAAAATCCTGTGTAGAGAATATTATTGCATTTTTACTGAGTTTTAATGCTCTGTCAAAATCTGGATTAAGGCTCTTTTCCACTCACGTGTTTTTCATACACACGTTAGTTTTCTGCTTATTTTAGTATGCATTAGTTGACCTAGATTTACAACAATATTCGTTATAAAGGAAGCGAGAATAATTTAAATTGGCAGATTGAAGCTTATTATAATCATAACCATGTACGCACGGACTCGAGTTTACTTGATAGTCGATAGCGTCGACAGCAAATGACATTGAAACGTTTGTATGGATATTTCGAAGTCCTGACAGTATAATTAATATCCCGTAGGTTATTTCAAGCAAATATTTGACTAGCGACGTCGAACAAGGCCAGTTAACCGCGTCGTGGATCGTAAACTGACCTCAATACAGAAAGTGGGGACAAAATAGCCAAAATACAAAACATTTTGTTCTAGGCCTCTCAGTTCCCGGCTCGCCGCGTATAAGAAACGTTAAGAGGCCTAGGGACTACGCTGCGGTAACTCTGGTTGCTGAGTTGACTGGGTCCGAATCCATGAAATGGTAGATTTGAAATTTTCTCGCCAGAAGTACGGCTGGAATATTAAGTCTTTTAAACTCCAATTTATATTTCAAACGATTTTAAATATTTTGTAAGGACTTTTCCCGGAGAATAAAGAAAGACTTATCATTAATGCCATCACAATGCTCATTGCTCACGAAGGTATTGTATATCTTTGCCAATAAATATATTTAGTGTTCACCCCTAAAATATACATATTCTGACTGCTATTACCTTCACAGGTATTCAATATATACATAAAATAGTTAAAATGTTTCGTCTATTTGCAGGAGACCAAAACAAAATATCAGATAAAGATCTCAAAGCACTGTTTCACGCTTTGAGACATTAGGTTGGATCAAAGCAGGTTTCACAACGCTTACTAGGTGAGAAACGTTTATCTTTAACCACAACACACGCTGTTTACTCAACCAGCTCACTTTCTCTAGACCGTGTCTGTTTCTGTTTTGTTTTTACAGCTTCTATGAGAAGGTTGGTGTGAAAACTGTGAAAGCTTTGAAGAAGAATAATGAAGCCGTGACTCACGCCGCTGTCGACATACTGTGTGCTCTGATGCAGGTAAAGAGAGGGCTTTCCTTTAAGCGGCCAAAATGGTCAGACCGGTCATATTTAAATTTAAGATAGAGTATTTCGTTAAGAATATAGTTGCGAAATTTCCGAGCTAGACAGATGCAAGTAACGATATACTTGAACGCAGAGTTCTTGAAACACTCTAAAATACCAGTAATCTGTCTGTACCGAGATCAAAAATAGGACCGGTCTGGCCGTTTTTTCCGTATAAAGGAAAGCGCCAACACTTTAACGATGAATTTCCTGGTAATATGTTGCCAAATCTGTCACTGTCATTAGTGTTACCCCTTTAACTTGCAATCCACATAAACTTAGCCAACTTTGAAATCTGAATGTTAACAGGATCCAATTTTATCGAAACCAATTCTGTTTTTTTATATAGCCAACGCACGATAACTATGACATTCGACAAGAACAGATAAATAAAAGCTCTTTGTTATCCTTTGAAAAATTTCTAAGCAGTTTGTTGGAAATTCTCACGATAAATGTTGTAAGATGTGCGGTGTTGGTTGCCTATAATCTATGCTGAACCCTTGCATTTTATTTTTCCATCCCTCTTGTATGTATATAGCTTTGTTTTAGAAGAGAAATTCCCTTGCAAAACCCAGCAAGTGATTCGTAGCAACTGCCTTTCTAATTTGAACTACCTTTCTAACTAAAAACAAGAAATAGATTAACCATGAAAACTTTTCTGCTATATTCGTTCTACTGGGGTTTTAGTTATAAGTGGATTGCTTGATTTTCTGACGTTTGCTCTGTGTCCTCCTTACAGGTTTGTTCTAGTTGCTTTGCAATATATTAAAATAATACGGGGGTGAAGTTGGACATTCATGTTAAACTAATAGTAAGGTGTGATTGCTTCCAATATTTGGAATCAACTCATGTAGTCTGTTACAATAAATCGACTATTGCATATTCCTCTTAGTGAGACAACAGATGATGAACGGTTTGGGAAATTACTGGAGAAAGTTGCAGGTATGCTACAAAGAAATTTGAGGAGCTTTTCATTCAACTTGTCTTCTTGGTAGTTTATGGCTCTTTGACTGAGGTTGAGAGTTGATTAAATAGCCTTTCTCTCTTTACCTTTTTGGTGAAGTTTACCACGTCCACTAGCTTGACCCATGCATAGGAGCAACTCATGAAGTCTGTTATTTGTTTGTCTAGAAATGGGTCATTGCGTTTATCGATTGTTCCAGGTAGGTTTACGACAAAACTAAATTATAGTACCAATTTTACCATTTCTTCGCATATGTATGTTTTATTATTGCCCCGCTAATGGTTCTTACCAATCGTGGTTTTGAATTCGTTCCTCAACAATTTCAGCATCCGTCGACAGCAATTGTGAAAGGTGCTGGCATGGTTCTGAAGGCGATAATCGAGGTACGTTTTATTCATTCATTCATCCATTGAGAATTTTCTGCCTTTGACGAACGTCATTTATAACGCTCTGCATTTTTTTGCATTTTTAACTAAACCAACTATGAAAGCAATGTGCCTTCAGGTGAGGATGTCGTTTAGCGGGAATGTAGCCATGTGTAGCCTTCGAAGAATGAATTAAACAAATTGGAATATTTCATTCACAGGCGATGACTAAAGTTTATGGAAAATATCACGAAGAGATTGGAGCTTTTAATGACACCAAGCTAAGGATCATCTGTTATTGATCCAGTGTTACTGCAGAAGCCTGAACTAAACTAACTTTATTCATACTGTTTCGTATTTTTAGCATTTACATGAAAATGGCACCACTAACAGGGATTGGAAGGTAAGCACGCCCTAATTTATTTATCACTACTCTCTTTATATCCTAAACTTTAACGACCATAATTTAACTTTTTCTTCTCTAGCCAGAAAATGTTTTATTGTGTTCCTCGTATGACGAAACGCTTGTAAAGGTTTGTGTCGGTTGTGTATTGAACTTGTGTTTAAATTGCCCTTTAAATTGTATTTGAAGAAACCATTCGATGTGACCATTGCCAGCAAATCCTGGAAGTCACTATAATCTCAATTCCGAGTTTTGTCCCTGATTTCGTTTTACGAAAGCAGAGCGCATTCTGCAAACGTTTTAGGTTCAGTTATTTCTCATTGTTACAGTTTCTCAATGATAACAATTAATTTTTTAGATCAGAATTCCTATATGGAAACAATCTGTGGTACCAAGTTACCTCGCTACCAAAATGTTAATCCCGTAGCCCGAAGAACGATCCTACAAGAAATCGTGTGTTATATGTTTGGTATGCCATATACTTCAGTTTACTCAAATTCACGTAGTGAACACGATTTGTAATGAAGCTGGAGGTAGGTTAAACTCATTTCAAAATTGGAGTACGTCAATGAAAAGTTAACGTCTTTTAGACTTTCCGGATCTTCTTTATTTTCAAAGCAGGCAAATAACCCATTGGAGAAACAAGTTAAAGAAGGGTCGTATAAATTTCCGAACAACCTCTGGAAGAATGTTAGCAGTGAAGCTAAGGATCTTATAACAAAACTGCTTACGGTTAGTCACAGAAAATGCATCACGGTTTCAGAAGCTCTGGAACATCCTTGGATGAAGGTGATGATGAAATTACTAACCGCCTTATAACACCCCGCATCTAAGATTTTTCAAAATCGGCTGACCTTTTTCGTCTGAAGTCCCAGCTTTTTCGAATTGTTAGAATTAGTTTGGTTGAAGTTTAGAACTGATACAGCTATCCAGCATAAATAAAGTCAGTTTAGTTCAGGTTTCCTCCTGTAGTAACACTGGATCAATACGGGATGACCCCTACTGGACCTCCATGAAGGACAATTTAGAACTGATAGAACTATATGGTATAAATAAAATTAGTTCAGTTAGGAGAGAAAGCTTTTAAAAGTGTTAGATTGATCCACGATTTAACAAGGTTTTTGTCTTTTGTAGGATAAAGAAATGATAGAAAAAGCAGAAAAAATGATAAAACCGACCGTGGATGGAAGATCAATGTCTCCGCTCTTATAAAAGGTATGTTGAAAATTACGATACTTGTCCCGTTCTTCCGTCCAATGACCCTTATTTTCAACTCGCAATTGCAATGAAACATTACATGTTTGCAAGTTACATCGAAATTTAACCAGCTTTCCGAAACAATCTCAAAGCGCTGTTACACTACGCAACTTTCCTTGCAAATTGCAAAACCATTCTACTCCTGAGGCATCTAAAGTTGTCAAATACGAACATCTATTACGATCTGCTAACGTTTCCTTAGTATTTCGAACACTCTTTACAAATTAACATCCTTCGGAGTTATAATTGCATTGCAAGTTGTAAGGAAAATTGCCGACGGTCACGTTCAGCAGACGAGGCTCTGCGAGCAAATAAAATACTCAGTGGCGAAGCCAGCACGACAATTTAGCAGCATGACTGAAAATGCTTCATGTAAGATCACATCACTAGTTATTCCGATAAATAAAAGAACAGGGGCCGGTTGTTCGAAAGGTGGATAAGTCGCTATCCAACGGATAACTCACTATCCAACGGATAAGTTTTATCCAGCGTGTGATTTGGGTTGCACGAAGCTTGTATAACTTTATCCAGAGGATGAAAATCGCTATCTACCGGATAAATTTATCCAAGGTCCGGAGGTGGTTTAAATCCACTATCCAGTGGATAAATTCAAAGATACAAGGTAACACTGTAAACATTTATATAAAATAGGACAAAAATGCAATATTCCTCTTACTGTGTTTCAACAAACTAATACACATCATGATTGTATTCACTATATATTAAAAATGTTTTCGAAGTGCAATTTGTCGCAGCAGCGTTTCACGTTGCCTACACATTCCGTTCGACCGGCGATTTTTTGGACAACCTCGCATTTATAACAGGTGGTAAATTTACTATACGCTTCTAATCAGTTTATAAACGCGAATATGCAAAGAAAGATTCAACCTATTCCAAGGAAACTTGCTAATATCTAAGTAATTTCATTCACGAACATTAAAATAGTGTTTCTAAATTTGCTATTGGACCGAAAGGCAAAGCGTTGCAAGGTCAAGGAATAAAATTGCAATGTGTTTAATTAATAAAATCACTATGATGTGAAGTGCAAAGTTCGAGCAAATCACTTGTTCAAGCCTTTTCCATTCAATAACTATATTCGAGAATTCGTAATGATTATAAATTCAATGTTGTAAATGCTTAGCAACAGCTGACGTTGTGGTACGAAATTTCAGAATAATACTGTTTTCTTCTGGTTAATTTTAACTTATCTATTGGGTAGCTATCCACTTCACTATCCACGCTTCCTGCAACGCGTTTTTATCAAATGGATAATTATCCAGATTTATCCGTTGGATAGGACTTATCCGTTTGATAAGTTATCCATCTTTCGAACAACCGGCCCCAGTTCCATACCTATACTTTTGTACGTGTGAAACTTTTCGCTTGATTTTCTTTTAATTCTGAGAATCCGACCGTGCAGCAAACATTGAAATAAAGCGATAACACTAAACTTGATTGTGATAGCCCTGAGTATATACCGCTATAATAGCTTTGTTCCTCATAATGATATGCTGGATTCCTCGTCCAGGTATAACTTCTAAAACACGCCTTATTTTTACTTGTATTCCAATGCACCTAAGTTAGTAAAAAACCTGACAAACCCGCTGGTAGGGTGTAAAGAATTTATTTCTAAATCAAAAACTCGCTCTTACATAAGCCACTTATTGAAAAATTTTCGCTATATATTTCAGTCAGATGGATCTCTCAGTCATTTCTCATTCCTTAGTGAACAAATAGTATTTCAGTGAATTGCTAGAACATACCTGAAAAACAGCTATAAACTTCAATTCTCAAAGATATGTTGCGTACCTTGTCTTTGGATGAATGCGGATGTAAAGCGCGGTTACAGTTGGTGATAGGACATTTTCCACCAGCGAGTCTCTAATGAAATGAATAATTTGTTAAACAATTATTCTTAATAACACATTAAAAGTTATATATGACCGCATGGAAATGATGTGATGCATATAACGTGACAGGGTAATCTGTAGAAGCCTTGCTTATTAATCCAGCTAACCCTGACAAGTCCATTTATTTTGTAATGATCGAATTTTTGCTTGTCGGAACTACAGGACACAGAATAGGTCTTCACCCACTAATTATAATCACGACGACTTTGAGTGAAATCGCTCCGACAAACATCTTTCTTGCCGAATGCATTTGGTCCTGGTTATTTTTCCGTGCAGACCAGGAAGCTGCCTCATTTAAGCGACCATGTCCTGTCGACTTATCCGCATTCCCAACACTTGTTGCTATTATCTGGGATGTTATGTGTCTTCAGTACGTGGGCCAATAATTAGTATCAATTATCTTCTGGCACCAAAACACCATCGAACAATCATCAACAAAAATGAAATGATAATGCATATAATTTTGCCATACACGGCTCCTCCAGAATTGAAACCAGTCGAGGTACAGCGTTATTTCCATTGACTTTGTGAAATCTTTACTTGGGGGATAACATCGAATTTTATCACATTCCTATATAGGGGAATTACTGAATAAAAAAATAATGTCCAACAGTCCTAATATGACATAATAATAAACTGAACATATACCATGTAGCCTGCAATATTTACCTTGCTTGGTATGTCAGTCCATCAAATCCATGTATGGCACAGCGATGGATGGAGGTGTAGTCAGTGATAAGAGAAAGGTAATAATTGTTAGCAACTCCTGGGTTGCCATACTTTATTTGATCTAAAATTGAAACACAAGGAACAAGTAAATTATTATATTATTGTCCAGGGTTGTGAGGCTATCAGCATTGTGATATCCCAGGTTCATGCGTACCGCTACCATGGGACAACATTCCTTAGCCAACAAATAGTATTTCAGTGAATTGCCAGAACATACCTGAAGAACCGCCATAAACTTCAATTCTCAAAGATATTTTGCCGTACCAATTCGACTCTATATGCCATAGAATCTACAATTGAGATTACAAAACAAGAACATAACTATCACACAATTGAAACTATAATTGTATATGAATCACAAGGGCCTATACAGTATAAGTAACAGCATGTATTTTTGACTTCTATAACACAAGAATATACAGAACAAAATGCAGGTTGTTTTCTTTCATATTCACATAATACCCCCACCCCTGACAGTTACATATATATTGGTAAATGCAATTACATAATAGGAAAGGGAGAAAAAAAATCTATTTTTTATAACACCAGTGAAATATTGTGTACGCATAATACTTAGCGCTATGACCCATGCTGTCATGCTTCCATCACCAGATATCATGAAATCATCTTGGTTTTTTAATGTTGAAATTAATCCGTTTAATTTAAAAAGCACAAAAATACCACCAAAATATAGCTCGAAAATTTCTAATCAAGAAATTAATCAATATTGCTGTTAACCTGACACTGCAGTGCAGCTCTAAAAATCATATCAAATTACACAGGATTACAAAATGGAAATATAACTCGCCTTTGGAATTTCGTTATTTTCTTCGTTATTTTTTATCCTGTCGTCTTTTAACCGTTACATATAAACTGTAAAGGCATTAGTTATCTTTTCTGATAGGATTTAAGTCAGGATGGGCAGAAAAACTCGAAAAATATAGATTTTTTTATTTGTTATTGTGTATAGCGAGGCGTTGCTCAGCCGCATGCACAAGTGGTTGTCGCGTGAGGTTAGAGGTGTCAAAAACGTAATGTTGCCTACCCCGTGGGGGTAAAATAAGCCCAGAAATCGATTTCTGGGTAAAATTGTCCCTAGAGGTCATAATTGTCAAATTTTCGCTAATATGGTGATAATTATATGCACATTTTCGGGTTTCCGTTTGTAAACACATTTGTTGGAAATATCACTACAAATCGCCAAAGCAACTGTATTTCGAGTAAAATATATGAAAATATTGATCCCAATGTAAGCTACAAATATTTGGAGGTTTTTAGGCGAGATTTTTGGAAGGCTTTGCGTATTTTTGCTTCTCTAACATTCAATTTAAAAAGTACAAGTTCTGCAATAAATATCTTGGCTTATAGGAAAGCTTTTGAAATGAACTAAAGTTATACAAATAGGTAAATGTTTTTTCTTTAAGATAATACAATTTCTAGTTGAATTGATAAAACACTTCCAGATAAAACCGAAATTATCTGTGTGCGCCGTTTACGACCGGACAGCAATGAGTTTAGTGGTCTCATATTTATTAAAATGGGTGAAGTATTCGCAGAGTAATCACAAGTTTAAATGAGCTTACCACTTTGAAATATCCTCTGATCGGACGTCTAACTGAGGATCCCTTAAACATCGAGAATACTTCATTAACAAGTGCCGCATTCTGTCCTGTTTGAGAAGGTACAAGAACTTCATCTTGGGTATTGGTTACTCTTTGCTCCGTTGGAAGTTCCATTCTGTTGTATGAGGACAACACTTGTAGTTGGTGTGATGAAAGGATGCAGATTGTCCGTTGGATGTTGTGCTTTTGTATTTGAGACGGACCACATTAGATATCAGCGCGAAATTGACACATTCATGGGATTCGAACCCATGAACTCCTAAAAAGGAGTATCCGCAAAATGTGTTCTTTGTGTGGCCAGGAAAAAGAGAGAGCTACAGGGCTTCTCCCAAACCGACTGGCAGACAATACGAAACGTAGAGGACAAGACAGTACAACACAACACAACACAAAACACACAACCGACGACACAACATCCAACAACCCACAACCCACTAACTCTGTAGCTGAAACGACAAAAAATATGGTGAGTTGTTCCTAGAAAATAAGCATCACAATTAGCATGAAGGCAATTGCTGGCTGGGGTTTAACTGACGGCATGGATATGGGGTGGCTTCTTAGGGTTGGATACTGAAACTAAACTACGATCGTCTTTGTCTGAAAAACACAAAAAAAATTATTAGTAGCTCCCTAGAAAACGAAAAGCAAAACACAGTTAGACAAGCAGTGAGCCGTGTTTCCAGATACGGGGACAGAGATTCTTAGCTACAGCGGGGCCACGGGGTCTACTTCTATTTAAAAAATTAATTTATACATACCTTGATCCTACCTAAAGAAAGAACTCACTTACCTGAGAAAAACTGTCGCAGACGGCTCTGTTTTATAGCCTGAGGCTCTTGCATAATTCAGCAAAATTAAGACAACTTGATTGGTTATTTCTGTACACAGGTCAATTTGTCATTGGTCAATTTTTGTACTCCACGATTGGTTCAATAAAAAACCAATCAGATTGGTTAATCTATATTCAAAATTTGATACCGTTTCTTTGATATTTGCAAGGTGATTGCACAACAAATGTTCGATTTCCAACGTTTTGGAGCATATTCCAAGCCATGTATCACAGTATGAGTGTATTTGTTCCATTATTTCTCTCATGAAGTTCACAAGAAATTACAGTTCAATCATTATTAAAAGGCTTTATTCCCTACCAGCTTTAGAACCCCATCGAACAGGAAAGTCGGAATTTAAAAGGCAAGTAAATCTTTCAAACTGTTGTAGCACTTGAATTCTGTGGTACATTTAACTACTGAACCTTTCAGAATATTGTAGAATTGGGCATGGCATGGAATAATAGTAAATATAGCAAACTGACAAATTCGCAAATGTAGTAAATTTCAAGGCTAAATATTGCAAATTCCAGTGGAAATACGGCGTTTTAACCGCCAATGCATACATAGCTATTCACAGCTACGATATTCACGTGTTGTATATATTCAATATTACACATCAAAGCGGCCTAATTCTTTGGATATTGCCCAAATGCAAACGAAAACCGGTTGCAGTGGTTTAGCTCACATATTCAGGATTATTTTGATATCTTTAGCGTCAAAATCAAGCCTTTAGAAGATTTTTGCCCATTTTTTATATAAACATACCTGATGATATGAATTATCGCATCAACCGGCAATAATATTTCACAATAATAAAAAATTTCGGGCCAAAAGCCGAAAATCTGACCTAGGTCCGATTCGAGCTTGCGTTAAGCACGTGATTAGCAATGATTATCGCTTAGAACTTATAAAATGCTCTTTCTTTTGATTTTTTTTGCACATACTAACACCAAGAATTACTCAAAATTAAAACAGAATGATAACATGTCAAATTCTAGACATTTTGAAGACAACAGAGACCAAAAAAGCGAAAAAATATGGAATTTCCAAAATATATTTTGCAATGGGTGAGTAATTTCAGATAACAAAGCAAGCTATTATTTTAATTCTTATTTTCACGTATAATACAAATGCAGGTTATAACTATATGCTGGTTGGAATATTATTCAAGAATCGTTTTAACCGCTATCGTTTACTGGTATTCCGGGGTCTTTAGCCCAAATACTTGCTGAGATATTTAATGTTTTTCTTCTGTGCGACAATATTGTGAGGAGTAATAGCCTAATAGGGACCACACGGGAATTAGATATTATAGTACTTGTATATAATAATTGTAGGAAAAAAATATTCCCTGTGATATATCTTCATAGGAAAAAGTATCAAAACGGATTATTTTCAACATTGAAAAACCAAGATTATCTGATGATGTCTGGTGATGGCAGGCATGAAAGCATGGTTCTTAGTGCCAACTACTTCGCAGGGCCACATGTTATGCCTACACCATATTTTTCTGTACAGTTCCATCATTCATTTTACACTGATGTTATATAATTTTTTTTTTATTCTCCCTTTCCTATTATGTAATTGCAGAACGAATATTCAATATATTAGTGTACCACATAAAAACTCATTATGACAATGGCTATCGGACGTCTATTGCATCGGAGATACGACTTGTGGTAAGCCAAATTCAATGTTATTTCTTGCGATTTTTCTATGATATCTTACATTGTTTTTTTGTAAAGATTCTTCAATGTTTTCTCAGTCTGCGAGCTGACAACGTCAAGGCCTTGTGCAAGACAAAAGTGGAAAAGTCAAATTCACTTTGTATGTTAATTGTTCTGAAAGGAAAACGTTGGTTAATGATGATAGTGCAAGGCATGTCAGGTATTCTGCTTCCAAAATTCCTTTTCTTGTTAGTGTAATACATTCTCATTTTTGTTTTAGTTCTGCAGAAGATAAGACAACCGGGATTGTTTCACTGCCTTACAGCGAGGCGATGAATGTTATTCCTGTGCGCTTAAAACAGGTAAACTTTTCTATCATAATATATCATCTGGCATTAAGTTTCGATTGAAGTTCAACTTTCTTCATTTTCTAGAAATTGGAATGGGAGGTGTTGGATGTTGTTCTGAGAGAAACTTTCCGGAGGCACTGCAAGATAAAAACTTGATACATTCTCGAAAGCACTACTTACGTTCAATATGTACAGTGTTATCTAAAATGGTAAGGGATGTAAAGTTGTGCACTTTTCACACTAAATTCATGAACTAAAAATTTTACTTTGCATTCAGGTTTGAAATTATGATTTTCTTCCTGGATTATTTCGTGTTCCTCATGATATGCGCCGACCTCATTTGTACGCTAGAATTTTTCCAGTACGGTTCTTATCATTCAGTTTTTTGCATCTATCATATATCTTACCATCAACTATACCAAAAACCATACCATACCATAACCATAACCATACCACATCATATCATATAATCATATCATATAATCATATCATATAATCATATCTACCATAACTAACCATAACAAATCATACCATACGATAACCATATCATACCATACGATAACCATATAATCCCAAAATTATATCACACCATACCATACCATGACCAAATCATACCATACGATAACCATATCATACCATAATTATATCACACCATACCATAGCATAACCAATTTATACCATAATTATATCATACTATACTAATGATTTAATTGGATCTTTTATTGTAACATGTGCAGGTATTAACAGAGCTGTGTACGTACCACATTTTTATTGGGCAAGATGAACAGGTAAGAACCTGCTTCACTTTATTTTCAGCGGTTGTCCGTTCTCGCTTAAACGTTGTTGTATATTTCGTCTAGTTTTGTCTGATGCGTACTTTGGAGATTGGTTTGGTTGCTCATTCCACGACGTTAAGCGTATCTTGTCTCACCATATGTATGTTAGAAATGTATTCAGTTATGGCAAGGTATGGCTACTTAAGATTGTCTGGAATTTGAGACGTTTTTTTATGTCCATTAGCACTTTGTAAAATGGAGAGAATGAAGTTGATTTAAGTAATTGCAGCGTTTTAGAAGTTTATTACTTTCGAGATATTTGAAATGGTGCCTTGATAATGTGCCCAGTGAATTTACAGAAATGTTTTTCAAATGTTTCTCAAACTTTTTATTATTGGCTTTGTGAAATTGAATAAAATATAAACGAACTGATATGTTTCACCTTAGATACTCTCAATACACGGTAACTCTTGCTGATAATGTCATTTCATCCTGGTTTGTCAACTGTCCACTGTTGTTAAGAAAACAATTCGTGCCATTG
Organism: Dendronephthya gigantea; assembly: GCF_004324835.1. NCBI lineage: Eukaryota > Metazoa > Cnidaria > Anthozoa > Malacalcyonacea > Nephtheidae > Dendronephthya > Dendronephthya gigantea. The sequence continues at coordinate 58,164 of NW_021163306.1, read as the reverse complement.
ATTACAAAAGTAAGTCCACATGTCATTCTATGGCCACGGAGATTGCTTGCTAAATTTTCAATAGATATTAAGAAGTGGTGTTTAAACTTTATACAGCTTAGGCAGTGTTGTTACATAAACTTGTCCATTTCATGTTACATAATTTTGCTTATATGCAAGCTCGTTTTCAATCATTTGTCCTTGTATTCCTTTAGAGTCTTAACAACGCAGATATATCTTCAGATGCTGCAAACCTATACCCTTAGTCACTAATCCCCCCACCAAATTCCATTCACTCCCAAACTCCCTTGAGAAATCAAAGGAAGACTCAAGCAACACACTTAGTTCAGAGATGATGGAAATCGTGGGTGATATGATGGTCAAATATACATTTTCTTCTTATTTGACCCAACCAAAATGGTCTGTATGTTGGTTTCGTATTTTTCTGCACTGTGTTTCAGGGAAGATGACTATTTTGTTGTTTTTATAGAACTGCAGTTGTTGAACGACTCCTGCGCAATGGAGTGTCAAGAAGTTGGTTGCTTGGCAATGTGTTGATCACGGTTACAGTCAACAAGCAGGCAACTTCGAACATGTCATGCGCATATTGTTCGGCAGGAAAAGTGTTTGTGTGAGATGATTCACTGCAGAAGGGCACGGAGCCTGAGGTTGTAAAAGTTGAGCTTAAGAGAAACAAAAACGAGGCCTCAATTAGTCAGGTAAGGAAAATTCTTTCAGTATCATTGTTTAAATTGGCATACACTGTCTGCCCAGCGTATTCATGCTTAAGCAACAAAATATATTTGCAAGAGCGAGCAAGTTTTAATATTCTTCTAGTGAAAGCTCTTAGAAACGTATTTGACATTTCCATTGACAACGACAGTAATATCGTGTGTTTGAACGTTAAAGATGAACTCAGGGATATTCTAAACAATACAAATTATGGCCCTAGAGTTATTTCCGATAAAAACCTGTCGAAGTTGGTTCGTCATATTGCAATGCATGTTAAATAAATTTGGTCAGTAACTTAGGGTAATTTAAATGTCCGGATGTGATATTGACGGTATACGAATGTTTTTCTTTTTAAGATTGCGTCGGTTATTCACCAAAATCAGAAGAAAACTACAGATACCTAGGCTGTAATTGGTTACAAAGAATACGTCAGATCAAGAGGATTCGAGCTAGAGTTTCTCATGCGGTACCGGAACAATGTAGTTCGCTAGACTTAAGGAAAGACGCTCGTAATATAATAGATTTTACAAAATATATCCTTTGGTAATTCTTATGAGTTGCAATAAAACCTTTACAATTGTTCATCCTTCACTGATGAGCTCAGAATGTTTCGTTATCACGTGGTCAATGCACGACTCTTGCCCTGGAGGAGGAACCCAATCCGGATATAAATGACTTTTTTATCTAAAGTACTTCACGGAAATGCCTTCAGTTGATATATGAAGAAAGTCGGGCTGATGTTTCAAAGATTTTATGACGCGAAGTTGAATCTTGGTTCATCGTTTCTTCAACGAAACGGGCACTGATAAGACTTCACAGATAAGATATCACAGTGGAAGTTAGTGCTCTTTCGCTGTAGCTTGCCTAGCGGCACAGAGGTCTCAACAGATGGTAGGAAATGACAACAGAGAGCGAACATGATAAAATTTTTATGAATAAAATTATTCCGAAAATAACAAAAAAGATCAACCTGGTTGGGTGACATCTAGAGGTCTAATTTTATTCTTTCTCCAACTATGAGATTTGATGTTAGCCTCATTTTTGTTTCTTCTGTCCATCTATTATTTCTTGAAAACAAATACCATGAAACATGGTTCAAAATATTGAGACATTTTATAAGCACGATGTTTGTAGAATACTTTGCAACGCTTAACAAAAATCCGTAACTGGTATTTTCAATTTGTGTTTATAGCTTCAATCTCGTTCTACTGCAGTTTCCGATAGCAAAAATGAAAGGTAGGATAAATTAATTGTAATTTAAATTTTAATCTAAATTTGATGAAGTATCGTATACTTCAAAACCTTGAACACCACTTTGCTGGTATTACTAAATGACGCTCAGAAAACTTCGAAACATTAATTTTGCACTTTAGCGAGTTTCGAATTATGGAGTTTTTTATTGCTGAGAGAAGAAGCACTGGCTGAAGCCGTTGCTAGATCATTCCTCATTTTTTTCATTTTCAGTAATAATCAGTATTATTCACTCGCATATATTTATGTATCTTACTCTCTGTAGTGGCATTCGCAAGTAAGTGAAAGGAGTGAGCCGTTTGAACCCGTTCTTACTTACGGTCACTTATTGAAAATTACTAGCTATACTATTTACAAAAAGTGCTGAAAGACTTCTCTTTAGGCCTCGACTGAAAACCATTATTCCATTGCACTCTTTCATTCATCTCTATAAAAAAATCGCTTTATATTTTGAAACATCTATGACATGAAGAGAAAGTGCAACATTTGGAGAGAAAAACTCACCAAGTGGAAAATTATCAAAGAAAGCCAAGTCAAACCTTCCCAACCTTAAAATTTGCAACCCGTCACCAGAGATGTCGATGGGAATTAAAACATTTGCTGAAGTTTGCAAGTCGATTGTATTGCTACAAATATCACGAACATTTTTTTTTAATTTGTTTTTATTCTAATATCCATTCTACTTTACATATTTCAGTATAAAGTTGTTTTGTATTGACAAGCAATTGCTTTTGACTTACAGATGTGATTTACTACAATATTGAAAATGGCTTGATTGACGAAGGTGGACTTGGTGGAGTTGTTGAGGATTATGCCATTGCAATGGCGACATAATTGATGAAATCAATGGCGAAAAGAATTCTTTAGTCTAGAGTCGTGTTAGAGTACCATGTTTAGAAGGCGCTTGCGACGGACGACGAAAAACAGCGATTAAATTTGCAAAATATGTCTGAAATTGTGTTTTAGTGGGGGTTAAGTGAAATGAAATATGTCGTATCGCAACAAAACATCGTTATTTCTTTGGAAATTTATAATAAATATATTAAAAGCATTTTTTTCATCATATGGCGAACATTTTTAGAAAATAGAAAATATTAGACTTTTCCGGGTGAATCAGTAATTTTATGCCTAATTAGCAGTTTACCTGGAATGGTAAACATAATTTGCTTGTAAAATATAAAACTGATGATAATTTCACCCTCCAGTGACCACCCCTAAAAGCAACCATTCTGAACCATATAAGCAATTCAGAAAGACTGTAGCTTTGATAATTCAGGATTTAGAGCTATGGCGGTTATGACCGCCATGGTCATTTTACCCGAAAACAATTGAGATAACCTGTTTTGCATGAAATGCACACAAACTCCTTTACAGGGCCTTGACTAGTAAATATACCTGAGTTACACGGGCTGTTGATATCAGAATTGTTTATCTCTTCACGCACTTGCAATAAATCACATCATTAGCAGGGGATGGGTTAACTTTGCAATTCCGGACTTGACTTGATATGTTCATATCAGAGAGATGTCGCTATTGGAGAGGTACATATTAAGACATAACGTGTCATAACGTCATGGCGGATGGACACAGTGTTCATAGCTCCGAGTCTACAAATAAAAATCTCATTGACGCCTTTGATTTCCTCAATATAAATAAGTATATAACATCGGATAGCATTTCTTACGATGGTAAGCGAATTAAATGGCAGGATAGCTACGAATCCTTGCAAGATTTTGTGGCGAATGCCTTCGGTCAACAAGGCAAGTGGCGGCGGTCAGGAGGCGTTTCAAAGTGTTTTGATGCCCATAGCACAGATCTATCTATGACATGGTATCCCGGAAAGTTAAATACCTTAACTTTCAAAGGAACAGTTGGAGAAACAGCAAAAGCCTGTTTGATCGACCTATTGACGCCACCTAAAGATATGCCGGAAAATGCTTTTAAAAGTATTGACCATCATGATAACAACTGTGAGTATTTAGAAAATATAATGTTGGAGATTGAAATTCTGAATAGCAAGGTCGACTCAATGCAGGCCCTAAACGATTCCCGTGGTGATCCCCCATCAATCATAGTATCTAAACTGTCTAAAGAAGTAGCTTGCCTACATATTGATCTTGAGGGAGAAAAGGCAAAGAACAGTGCTTTAGAGCATGAGGTAAACCGTCTCAAAGATGAGATTTTGTTAATTAAATCATATCTAAAGGGAACAGCGAACATAGAGAACAATACAGATTTAAGTCCTGTCGGATTAGCCTCAGTTAATGGCAAAAGTAAACTACCCAATGGTCTGGGTCACGAATCGGTGCTTGAATATCAAAACCATAACCGTATAACGAGAGGCTTAACAGCTGCTAATGATTCAGTCATCATTGTTACTGATGTCGAACAAAATGATCCAACTGCAGGTCATCTCCCTAATGGAAATAAAAGCCACCATTGTCTTAGTCCAAATCTTGATCAACTAAATGCAAATCAACCAGATGCAAATGATTCACTAAGACAACAGGTTTATCATTACCGCGCCAAACAACACAAAGCATTCCTCCAAAAACACGATTGTGAAAGCGAATTGCGCAAGATGCCTTTCCCTGCAAGACCTAGGCGTTGTGGCTCTATACCTAGAATTCAAGACTCAAATCACCCCTCTATAACTGATCGACATCTAGTCAGAAAGATCCAACTAAAAGATCCAACTGCCGGTCATCTCCCAAATGCAAATAAAAGCCACCGGTGTCTTAGTCCAAATCTAGATAATCTAAATGGAAATCAACAAAATGCAAATGACTCTCTAACGCAACAGGTTCATCATTACCGTGCTAAACAACACAAAGCATTCCATCAAAAGCAAGACTGCGAAAGCGAATTGTGCAAGAAGCCTTTCCCTGCAAGACCCAGGCACTGCAGCTCTATACCTGGAATTCAAGACGCAAATCACCCCCCTATAACCCATCGACACCTAGTCAGAAATCGTGATCAAAATTTTTTAAAAGCGTCCAGAAGAAACCACCGTCCAAGGAGAAACTACCGTCCAAGGCCGCCTCGGAATCCAACAAGGGTCCATTTCTGGCAGCCGCTAACGCTTATAAAGCCCCTGATAAAGTTCAACTCGAGTCTTCAAATAGACCCCATAGAACAAATGAAGTCGTGGAAGGAATACCTCCACTATGTTCATCGAGTAACACGGAACAATATCAGCCAGCAGAGATGAGAATACCTACTAGGATTACTTACAGAAAAAACAAACGGCGGGAGCGCATCTGGGTTCCCAATTTTAGATTATTAATCCCATTGAAGACTCATGTTACGATCCCACGCTTTCCCAAGATTTGGTTTAGTAATGTTAGGTCGATGGTCAACAAGTTAGACGAAGTTTCTGCATCAATTTCTATCGAACTGTGTGACGTTGCCGTAATTACTGAAACATGGTTAAATCCACAAATAACTAATGAGTCTATACGTATTCCTGGTTATGTATCTTGCCGACGTGATAGAATGAATAACCAGCGCGGTGGTGGTCTTTGTTCCTATTTTAACTCAAACCTTAATTTTACCGAATTAACTGACTTAGGCGATCCTGAAATTGAGAGTCAATGGTTTTTAATCAAAATGGATCGATTACCCCGAGGAATAAACTCCATTATCCTGGGAACAGTTTATCACCCCCCCAAAGCGATGACCACGCGCTTCGAACGCATATCTTCAAATGTTTAGATTCCTCACTGGCCAACTATCCTAATTCCGCTGTCCTGGTTCTCGGAGATTTTAACCAATTTAAGCCAGGAAATCTGTGCAATTCCTTTAGATTGAAAACTCTGGTCACCAAGCCTACCAGGGGAAGTAATATCCTTGATCAAGCATTTTCAACTTTATCGGCTTACTACGATGCTACCATCCTGCCACCTATTGGCCAATCTGATCATTCTAGCATATTACTTCAACCCACTTCACCACATGCTCCAAGCCTACCCACCACACGACTCCAAAAGCGTGATTATCGTGTTTCCAACAAACGAAACTTGATATCCTGCCTGGACTCGGTCAATTGGACACCGCTCATGAGGCTAAATTCATGTGACGATCAACTGGATTTGTTCCAGTCTGTGGTTCATGGTGCTTTGAATTCATGTATTCCCATGCGTACTGTTAAACTCCATCCCAACGATAAACCATGGATTACTCCCGCTATTAAAGAATCCATTAAGAAACGTCAACAAGCTTGGTTGAATAATGACCTTCCCAAATTTAATGTTTATCGCAATAAAGTGATAAAACTCTGTAAAAGTGCACGTCGAAGATTCTATAACGACAAAATCAATCACATGAACCAGAGCAATCCTAAAAAGTGGTGGGACGGTATCAAGCAGTTGTCAGGAATGTCCAACCCCCCTCCGTTTAATAGTCTAGCCATAAACGGCACCGTCTTGAGAGACTTTGAACTTGCCACCGTCATTAATGAATCCTTCTGCAGTGCTGCTGCTGATATACCGCATTTAAATTTCACTCCAGTACCCGTTTCCAATGTTCCTGATAGATACGTCATTACGCGTGATGCTGTTGAACTTGCATTGGCAGGTGTTAACGATCGTAAGTCTGTAGGACCTGATGAGATCCCCAATTGGATCCTGAAAACATGTGCCGCTAATATTAGCTACCCTGTATGCTCCATGTTTAACTCTTCCATTAGAGAAGGTCGTGTACCTGATCTGTGGAAATGCGCGGATGTTCTCCCTTTAAGCAAGATCCCTACACCGAAATCTATTGATACGGACCTTAGACCTATATCCCTCACGGCAGTACTGAGCAAGATCCTTGAGTCTTTCGTGTTCAATTGGCTTGCACCCATTGTTATGCCATTCATTGATCCCCTCCAGTTTGGCTGTGTGAAAAAGTCCTCAACGACTCACGCCCTCGTGCACCTAATCCACCATTGGCTTTCGGCCCTGGAAACACCTAATACCATTATTCGATCCTGCTTTATTGATTTTTCCAAAGCGTTTGATCGAATTGACCATAACATTCTAATGCGCAAATTACAACTCCTCAACGTTCCACCCGTGTTATTAAACTGGTGTTCAAGTTTCCTTCAAGGCAGACAACAGCGCGTTAAATTAAAATCTTGTAAATCTGATTGGAAAGAAATCAATGCTGGAGTTCCGCAAGGCACAAAATTGGGGCCTTTGTTCTTTCTTATAATGGTCAATGATCTATCCAGTGAACTACCACTGTACAAGTACGTTGATGATTGTGCTATTTCTGAAGTTGTTAGAGTATGTGAACCGGATTTTCCAAAATTACAGCAAGAACTCGATAAGGTGTCTCAGTGGTCGAATGTGAACAACATGAAATTAAACGTAAAAAAACTAAAGATTTCACCGTGTCCTTCTTGATCAATCAACCCCCGGCACAACCCTTGCTTGTCAATAACCTACCTCTGGAGGCTGTGAACTCTATCAAACTCCTGGGAGTAAATTTAACCTCCGATCTCAAGTGGACCACACACATCAGGCACATATCCTCTAAAGCAAGCAAACGCCTGTATGCCTTAAGGCTATTAAGAAGAAATGGTGTCCAACCTAGTGATCTTAAGGCGGTATATTGTAGTTTCATCAGACCTGTCCTGGAATATGCATGTCCAGTTTGGCATACCTCATTACCTAATTTCCTCACCGTTGAATTGGAACATATTCAGCAACGTGCGTTCAAAATTATTTTTCCCCATTTGTCCTACACCGAAAGCCTTAAAGACCTGAATTTACCTACCTTAGAAGCGAGAAGGGAACGGTTATGCAGAACCTTTTATAAAAATAATTATAATGACCCTTCGGGTAAAATTTCTAGTCTATTACCCAAACTTTTAACCCATGAGTACGATCTCAGACATCCTCGATCGATCTCTCTTTTTAAATGTCGAACGAAACGCTATAATGATAGCTTTTTGCCGTATTGCATACGTAAATGGAACTCATTTTAATATTTTAATATTTTAGAACCTAATGTTAGCATATCTTTTTGTAGTTATGGTATTAACATGTTAGTAATTGTATTTCTGAGTATTTTATCACTGTAAATATGTAAATAGTCTTATTTCTGATACTTGTAAACTTGTGTTTTTCAGTTCGTTTTTGAACTGCCATTCAAGTATTTTAATAATAATCACAATAATCACAATAAATTAAAAAAAAAAAAAAGACATGTTTACATTTTCAATTGCTGCTGCCATCTTCTTTTAATATATGTGAACGAGTAGATAAGTTATGGATTTTTCTGATAACAGCACCGATTTCATGTATTGAAATGCAACGCTCAATACCATACACACAACTAGTAGCGTAGTAAAATTCAAGATAAATGGTACGATAATTTATTCAGCTTTAGAGAGATTACATGTTCTGACGTTTTGGGTTCATTACGTGAGCTGTTTGGCACTGCTACTTTAAACGCAAGTTGAACGGGAATTTCTTTAATATTTATTGAAAATATATTCTATAGAAAAGATTAAGTTTAACTATATATAAGTAAAAGGTATAAAGATACATGCATTCCAATCATTTTCTTAGTTCATAAGATGAATCAAACTAAACTTAAACATTAACATAAACACTAATCACACTACAAACATACATGCAAACAGATAAAGTTCAGTACCTGAAGGGTGGATCCCCGTAGGACTTTGTCTAACACAACTATTTGTAAATCAACCGTTCGTTCTATCTCGTACTTCTCCTGACGCTTAACTGATTAGCAGTCACTCGTACAGTATCCTTTTATTAACTTAATAACTAACATAACTAGATATATTTATTACATAAAATTAATTTGATTATGATGGAATGTTGTTGGCTATTCAAACCAAGAGCTAAATCCCAACAAGGCTACAGGACCCGATATTATACCTCCTATTGCTTAACGAAAGATAGCAGAAGAAGTCTCTACTTTGCTTAATGCTAGCCTCCTCCGCAAGCATATCTTATGTATTAATATTAGGCATTTATATTTCGCTTGGGTTAGCTGTGTCGGGGAAGGCGAGGAAAAAGTGGGAGAGATCAGCAATTTTTTTTCTCGCTCCCCGACAAAGCTAACCAAAGCCAATTATAAATGCCTAATATAAATACATAAGAGATGCCTGCGGAGGAGGCAAGCTTAATGCATTATACAATAAAGTAATCCGACATGGAGTGTGACCGTTGGACTGGAAACGGGATGAATGGATTTCAGTGCACAAAAAGGGCGATCGCCTTTCCAAAACCAATTAGAGCACCGGTTACCATACTGATAACCGTTGACAAAATTTTCGAGCATCGTCTTTGAAAGCAATTGAGTGAACTGACGGAAAAGATCTTTGACAACTTTAATTGGTAAAATACGGAAATATAGCCATGCCAAATTGCCATATTTTGTATTTCGCGCGGAAATTGAGTAACTAATTTAGTTACAAACTTCCAGCCGTAAGATTCCGGCTTTTCTCTATCCTTGTTTTAAAGATCCCGGCTTTTCTCATTCCCGGTTATAAAAATTTCGGCTCTTCCCATTCTTTGTTTTTAAGATTCCGGCTTTTCTCATTCCTTGATTTAAAGATTCCGGCTTTTCCCTTTCCTTGTTTTAAAGATGCTGGCTTTTCCTATTCCTTGTTTTATCGTCCCCCGTTCCCTTCCTCGATTCCCCGTAACTGGTTTTAAGGCTAGTTTCCACTCAGGAAAAATCTCCTTTGGATCGGAATGGACAGTAAAATTTCTTTTGTCGCTGAGTTCTCAGGCGGCGTTTATACAAAAGAAACTTTTCCGTCCCCTCCGATCCAAAGGAGAATTTTCCTGAGTGGAAACTAGCCTTTAAAGATAGCCCTTTTCCGCCCCTCCCTTGCATATGAACTAACCGCTAATTAAAAATTTTTGCGCTGTCACATGACCAGCCTTAACCAGGGTTTTCGCCGCAGCGTGGGTCGTGGAGCGTAGGTAGAATAGCCTGGCCTGCGAAGTTGGAATATGTCAATGTACACACACACCCGAATTACGAAAATTGCACTTGTCAGCAAATCGTCACAAAGGTTTAGTAAAATGTCACGTACCCTCAATATTCCATTATGAATAGGAAAGTTTACTTGAACGAGATCCGCATGTCTTCGGTTATTTGATACAAAAATCAATTCATATGAAGAAACATTGGCGTAAAATCGTATCATCATGCACATGGGATAGAAACTTCGTCATAATTATTAAGTCGTTTTTTGGCTTCACCGAAAAAATAAGCCTGGAAAAATTTGGCATAAAACGATAGACAAAAACATGATTATCTTTAATTTAATTTCAAGATCAAAGAACGTTTTTTGGATCAATATTTAAATATAAGTTACGCTTGTGTTCCTTACAACGGAAACAAGACCACGTGAATGAAACAGCTCACAAATTTTATAAATCTAGCAACATCTATTGTTTGCTTTACTTTAGTTTATTGAAAGGTTCCTGTTACTGTTTCAGGAAAGTAGCGGTAGTATATTTACTGTGTTTTAGGCAGAAAATGGTTGTTTATAACAATTGAGTCTCATCATAGGTAAGTGAAGTTTCCTTCTCTTACAACAACAATAGGGCCATTATGGGATACCAGATATGGATACTGCACATCGACAACTTTACAAAAGAAGGTAAGAGTTTCCAGCTTCCCGCCTGCTTCAGGGTAGCGCAGAAAGAAATAGGAATTTTTTCCCCTACCACGGTTAGAACCAATATTTTACAAATAACCTAGTGAAATGCCACTCTGACAACTTTATGATGGTCTGGGACTTTTATTGTTGTCTTCAGATTTCCTTCCTTGGTGTGTATTTGAACTGCCGTATGATCGTTTGTTGGTATCATGATTTCATTCTGCTGGGAAATACTCAATGAAAATGCCTCACTTGAGTCGTTGTCAAATTTGTATTTCAATTGACACATCTTGTTACAAACATACACATCAGGCCTCTGTGTTGGATGATGATGATATCATCGTCTTTGCATATTGCGATTCTAACTACAGAAGATATTTTGTCCTCGAGCAAATCTAATTTGTCTTCTGCTTTTACATTGTAATTCTCGTTCAATATCGTCAACAGGAATCCTTTACCAGTATGTTTTTAGCACGTAAACATTGTTATTGATATCAACAGAAAGGGCCATTAAAATATTGCCTATAATTTCAGGTAATTCAATCTGTTTAATTTTTCCTTCCTCCTGGATAATCATGATTTTCTAATAAGGCGGAGTACGAGGGAAAGTAAGAACACCCCCTGACTTTTCACAGCATATGGAGAAGCTCTTTTTATTCATGAAGGGTCTGTTCGTTTGGAGGATGAGGCAATTCCTCTTTTATAGAATTTCTTGCTGAAATTTCGTGCCAGCTTATTATTGGATGAAAACTGCGAGTGGGAAGTTCAATCGTTGGCATGCAGGCGGACAATTCAAATGAACATTTATTACTGAATTTGCAAACATATTGAAACAAAACATAGTTGATTAACATAACCGACAGACGTTCTCCACCCGTTGAGTTTTATTCAACAACGATTTGACTCCATCATTCAAAGACACTGAGAATATCTCTTGAATCAGTTGAATGGCTTGTACGCTATGCAGCTTCTTCCAAAACAATAAACATTCGGTGATTGCGGTCTCAGGACAATCGAGATGTTCCACTATTTTTGAAACTATTCGTAGCTTCGCTGCAAAAATTCGATCTTCGATACTAAATGCCTCATTCCAGAAAGCAGTGGTTGCTGCCTTGCGCGCTTCCTCGAATCTTTTTCTCGCAGTTTCTAACTCTCTGTCCGAGTTGATTTTAAGCTTTTTCCTGGCTGGAGGAAGCTCTATTGCTTGGTTTAAGATACCAGACAGAATAACGCTCGAAAGTTCACCTGGTTCGTCCTGAGTTTCGCTCTCTTTCTGCTAAAGATTTGATTTATCGAGAGAAACACTGAGTAACTCTACTCCTTCTTCTAGAAAATTATAACTGGCGAGTGAAGTTGATCTAGAAAGGCCATCGATTTTAGACTTGATATCATTTAACTCGCGTACGACAATCTTACGAATTTCGCCGTCTTTCAGTTTGTCTGCCGTCGAGGCTATGACCTTATTCCATAATAAACCAAGTGTTGAACTGAGTATACTTTCACAATTAAAGTCGTATCGCGTTTCTTATTAACTGTACCCAAAAATTAAGGCTTTATTAAAAGCATCTGCTAAAAGGTGAGGAGGCAAAACATCATTTAGAACCAAAGCTTCTTGAAGCGATACCCTTTGTACGAAGTTCATAATGAAAAACGGTTATGGTAGGATTCGAACCATCGATTTACCACTTCTGAGACCATTGTCCTCGCCACTAGACTGCAAGATCTTGTGCTGGATGGCCATGGTTATTTAGTTTACTTTATCCTTTTACGAAGTTCACAATAAAAAATAGTTTTGGCAGGATTCCAAATATCGATTTAAAACTTTGGAGAAAATTGTCTTGGCCACTAGACCAAAAGTTCTTCGGGGAACGGCTATGTTTATTTGATCTACTTTATCGTTTTCACGAAGATCATAATGAAAAAACGGTTATGGTAGGATTCGAACCATCGATTTAACACATGGGAGACCATCGTCTTCGCCACTAGACCAAAAGGTCTTGTGCTGGATGCCCATGGTTATTTAGTTTACTTCATTCTTTTCATGAAGTTCATAATAAAAAATGGTTTTGGTAGGATTCGAAACATCGATTTACTACTTAGGAGACAGTTGTCTTAGCCACTAGTCTGCAAGGTCTTGTGCTGAACGGCCATGGTTATTTAGTTTACTTTATTCTTTTCACGAAGTTCATAATGAAAAAGGTCATGGCAGGATTCGAACCATCGATTTAACACTTGGGAGACAATTGCATTAGCCACTAGACTACAAGATCTTATGGGGAATGGCCATGGTTATTTATTTACTGTATTTCTTATGACGAAGTTTATAATGAAAATCGGTTATGGTAGGATTCGAACCATCGATTTACCGCTTGGGAGACAATTGTCTTCTCCAATCGACTACAAGTTCTTGTGCTGAACGGCCATGTTCATTTAATTTACTTTATCCTTTTCACAGATTTATAATGAAACACGGTTATGGTAGGATTCGAGCAATCGATTTGCCACTTGGGAGACCATTTCAGTTTGACAACCTTCAATCCAGCTGTTTTTGTAGCATTCTAGTAAAATTTTGTATGTTCCTTCACAGGCAGCTAGTGATCTAGAATAAAAATAACCAATGATTCAATATTTTGTCCACCACCACCCAAGGTGTGTGTACATAGCTTTTACTTGTAAACAACTCTAATATGTCTTTCCCTGAGCAAGTAAAGTTGTCGGGTTTAAATAGAAATAAACACACTTACAATGATTTCACAACTTCTTCTTCTTCTCGTTCCCGTTTGCTTCTATCCGATTCGTTAAACAAGTTTTTAAAGAAATTCTCTAAAGCTGATAACGTGATGTTATCATTGAATCACCATCTTTTGGTGTATGGAAATGAATATTGTGTTTTCGTACTGCTTAATTCACGACCAATATGTCGGTTGGTCGGCAGCTCTATATATTTTTTATGATATTTATCTCATCTAACGAGTTTCGTACATATCTCGACCAATTAATATGGCATTTAAGAGTACTAATTGCACGGATTTGGATGGATTGGCTGCGGATGGCATAACCTTGAGTATTTGTGGAGATATTGCTTTTCGATGTCGGGTCAACATAAACGAGTTGGTTTTGAATCTAAATACAAAGTCTCATTTGCGATTGCTAAAGAAACGAAACATGGATTTGTTAGTCTAGTCCTGTGTACGAAGCCTTCAAGCAGGATCTAACAATGTGTGTGGATGTTTCGTCTAATCCTGGTCCTCAATCTTTTGATAATAATCAGTCGGATGAGATGTATCAACATCGAAAGCAGTTACGTTTGATGAACACGTTTCGACCCGCTAATAATCCTGAGGAGCTTAGTTCAATGCTTGGGCAGTTGAATCTACAGAAAGGTTGGTTGTTCCATATGACCTATAGGAATATTTGCTATAATACCTACTTCGCAAACACCACCGCCACACTATACAATCACTATCATCCTGCAAATCATCAGGAAGCTATCCCTGTTAGAATCACGGACCGTGTCCCAAAGCCTGTAAATATATATGGCAGAAATTATATTAAGAGAATCAATCTCATCAATATTCCTTTATCAGGCATTGCCAACACTCCTGATACAGCTGTTACTCAGCTTTGTTCTTTTGGTCTTTTCAACTGCCGGTCTATTCGGAACAAAGCGAATTTAGTCAAAGACTATGTGGTTGAGAATGAATTTGATATATTTGCGATTACAGAAACCTGGCTTCACCCTGACAAATTTGATCATATATCTTTTGGGAATTTCACCCCGAAGGGCTACTCCTTTAACAATATCTCGAGACAACAAGGTAGAGGGGGAGGCATTGGTATACTATACAACAACACTTTAAAAGTGAAGCTGGACTCGGCGAAAATGTTCTCACACATTAAGTCTTTCGAAGTGATGGGTATGCAAATCAATGTGTCATCTCAAATTCTAAATATAATCGTATTATATCGACCTCCATGTAGACGATAAGTCGGAATTAACAACAAAAAAAATTCTCAATCTTGTTGATTCTTTTAATCTGGAACAACGTGTACAAACAACCAACACACTTTGCTGGTCACACGTTAGACCTTATCTTGTCTCGCCATGAGGAAAATATTGTTCAATCTATTGACGTTCATGATCCATCTATATCTGACCATTACACGGTTACATATGAACTCAATTTTAAAAAACCATTGTTTCAGAGAAGGGTCGTGGAGTCACGTAAAATTAAAGCAATCAATATGGACTCGTTCCTTAATGAAATTAGGCTATCTCCGATTAACACTGGGAACACGGCTGATATAAGTGCGAAAGTCAACCAGTACAACTCGGAGCTGCCCAAAATTCTGGATCATCATGTACCACTTATTTCCAGAGAGATAATTATTCGTCCAGCTGCACCTTGGTACACTGAACAAATTAAAAACGAGAAACGTATCAGAAGGAAACTCGAGCGGGTATGGCGTAAGTCAAGACAATCCTGTGATCGTCTAAAATACAGTCAGCAATGTCGCCGTGTCAGTGAGCTATTATAGGAAAGTCGTACTCGTTATTATTCTGAAATTGTTAGAGATAATGGGAGTGACCAAAAGAAATTATTTAAAACCGTTGGAAAGTTACTACATTATACCCCTGATTCTCAATATTCTGTGTGCCAATCTGATGAGAATCTAGCTAACAATTTTATGACTTTCTTTGAGGACAAAATTAATAAAATATATGAAATCTAACGGAATCCACTTAGCTAAATAAAATGTCGTTGTTTGCAGCTAAATGAAATGTCGTTGTTTGCAGTAATCCTCAGTTATTCTCCTGGTTTCTCATCGTTCCCAGTCTCTTCATCCTTACTGCGAAAACTGGTTTGAAAATATTAAAGATTTGGTGGAGAAATACTTCAAGTGTGTGGTCTTCTTTTTTCTTTATATTTTGTTATGTAAAAATGTAATATTTTGGTATGTTGATTTTTTTTTAAGTTCGTGGTGTATTTCTATGTAGCCTCAGTCTTATCCTAATGGGAATTTTTTTTAGATGTGAAGAGAGGACGGCCAACCGAATTAAAGCTCTAAATGTGCTTTGTAACATATTAGGAACGTTATCTCCACTATATGAGGTATAAAATTTTAGTACTTTGAATAAATTTTAGTCCATTTTTCTAGACATTAGCGATATTATGAATCTTTTTCTAGTTTTATAACTCCTTGTTTTTTACAGGAAGAAATACTTGAGAATTCAGTGTTGTCACATTTAGACCACATTGTCAAAGATCGGGATATTTCTGTGCGGATCCGAGCTGTCCAGCTTCTGGTCGATGTTATTGAATCCTCTGATTCACCGAAAGTTTGCGATGTTTTGCATATAATCGAGAAGGTACTCAATACAATCATTTTCAGACGGTTTCATTTCTCCACTCCAATTTCCCTCTTCATTCGTGATGAGCTGATACTGTACTTCAATAGAAAACTCTTTCTTATCAGTGAAAGCTTCCTGACCTGAACCTAACTATATATCCGCAAATTGGATCGTTTTACACGGGGGTCGTGAATGCAAACGCATCAGTGAAGTAAAAGGATATATATTTCATTTATCAATTCCAGATTGCCACTGTCCAGTTGATCCTCTCAAGCGATACGTTAAGCCGTCATGTAAAGAACATGTAAGGTAATTATAGAGACTGCAAGGTATATGTAGGAACATCTAGAGACATAAAATTACATCTAATCACTGTAATTTGTCTTTGTTGCTGCAGCCTCAGGATGAAACAGCATAGAAAGACATCAAGGAGGCTGTATTAGGATTAGTACGCTTGTTCAAGGTAATGAAGGACATGCAGAGATTGTCCACACATATTCGTTCATTGTGATGAAGTTATTTTCGTGAACAAAAATAAGTGTAATTTAATGCCACACTTGCTTCTCTTTCAGTAATTTCATTCTATTTTTGCAGATGAAATTGTTTCGTAAACCTCAAGAACGAGCCGAACGAATATTCAATATATTAGTGTACCACATAAAAACTCATTATGACAATGGCTATCGGACGTATAGTGCATCGGAAATACGGCTTTCGGTAAGGCAAATTCAATTTTATTTCTCGCGATTTTTTTATGATGTCTCACATTGTGTTTTCTTAAAGATTCTTCAATGTTTCCTCAGTCTGCGAGCTGACAACGTCTAGGCCTTGTGCAAGACAAAAAGAAAAGTTTAATTCACTTCGTATTTTGTTTGTTCTGAAAGAAAAGGTTGGTTAATGACGATAGTGCCACGTATGTCAGGTATTCTGCTTCCAAAATCCTTTTCTTGTTTGCGTAATACATTCTCATTTTTGTTTTAGTTCTGCAGAAGATAAGACAAACGGGATTGTTTCACTGCCTTACAGCGAGGCGATGAATGTTATTCTTGTGTGCTTACAACAGGTAAACTTTTCTATCATAATATATCCATCTGGCATTAAGATTGAAGTTCAACTTTCTTCATTTTCTAGGAATTGGAATGGGAGGTGATGGATGTTGTTCTGAGGAACTTTCCAGAGGCACTGCAAGATAAAAACTTGATACTTTCTGGAAAGCAATATTTACGTTCAATATCTACAGTCTTCTCTAAAATGGGAAGGGAAGTGAAGTTGTGTACTTTCACACCAAAATCATGAACTAAAAATTTTACTTTGCATTCAGGTTTCAAATTACGATTTTCTTCCTGGATTATTTCGTGTTCCTCATGATATGCGCCGACCTCATTTGTACGCTAGAATTTTTCCAGTACGGTTCTTATCAATCAGTTTTTTGCATATATCATAATATCTTACCATAAATATACCAAAACCATACCATACCATAACCATACCATATCATATCATATTCATATCATATAATCATATCATATAATCATATCATACCATAACTAACCATAACTAAATCATACCGTACGATAACCATATCTTACCATAATAATATCACACCATACCATACCATAACGAAATCATACCATACCATAACCATGCATATCATACCATAATTATATCACACCATACCATAACCAATTTATACCATAATTATATCATACCATACTAATGATTTAATTGGATATTTTATTGTAACACGTGCAGGTAATAACGGAGCTGTGTACGTACCACATTTTTATTGGTCAAGATGAACAGGTAAGAATCTGCGGGACTTTATTTTCAGCGGTTGTCTGTTCTTGCTTAAACGTTGTTGTATATTTCGTCTAGTGTTGTCTAATGCGTACTTGGTTGCTCATTTCGCGACGTTAAGCGTATCTTGTCTCACCATATGTATGTTAGAAATGCCTTCAGTTATGGCAAGGTATGGCTACTTAAAATAGTCTGGAATTTGAGACGTTTTTTATGTCCATTAGCACTTTGTAAGAATGAAGTTGATTTAAGTAGTTGCAGCGTTTTAGAAGTTTATTTCTTTGGAGATATTTGAAATCGTGCCTTGATGATGTGCTCAGTGAATTTACAGAAACGTTTTTCAATAAACTCCAGCCTAAACGTAACGTCTCTTGTGATGCGAGATACCCCTTCACAAATATATGATTTTTTAAGTAATAATTACTAAATTTTCTGTCCTTAGACTGCTCCCACAATATCTGGAAAAGTTTACTAAACTTTCGCCAACGACTCAAGTTGCCATACCACTGCTAGATTTCCCTCTGGTATGTTTCTTGAAGTTACGTAAATTATGAAATCTGTTACAAAATATCAATGTACCCCCTAAAGAGAGCTAGGTTGTGTAAACACACAATCGTATTCGGCGAAAAGTTGGTAGCATTCTTTTAAATCGTTTAAATCGCATTGTAACAGCTTTGTGCTTTGTACAAAAACTTCACAGCGATCCAGTTGAAACAAGTCTTTGGAATATGTTTGCCTTACACAGAATCATCGAAGTTGGCTCAACGCGATAACATCTGAAACTTTTTATTATTGGTTTTGTCAAAATGATTAAAATATAAACGAACTGATATGTTTCACCTTAGATACTCTCAATACACTGTAGCTCTTGCTGATAATGTCATTCATCCTGGTTTGTCAACTGTCCGCTATTGTTAAGAAAACAATTCGTGCCATTTTTACGAAAGTAAGTCCACATGTCATTCTTTGCCGGGGATTGCTTGCTGAATTTTCAATAGATATATTTGCAAGAGCGACCAAGTTTTTATTCTTCTAGTGAAAGCTCTTAGGAACGTATTTGTCATTTCCAGGCTTCTTCAACTGATAGAAAAACTCGTGCAGATGATTCTAGCCAGGTGCCAAACACAAAATTCGATACCAAAGCATCTGACCTTCTTACCCGCGATTTAAAGCCCACTGGTACCGTAGGCTCAGTACAGAAATCTTGTGACTCAAACATCTTGTGACGACCAGCGGTGGGAAAGACTGAGATTTATGAAAGTTTAATTCCAAAACAACTCTTTGGTAAGCCCATTTATTTTCTCAGTCAAATTGTGCTCTGAATGTTTTCGCCCACAACTTGTCAACGATGGGTCAAACCTGTTCAATGTTTCGGTTGGGCATTCTGTTGGCGGAATGTCAAATTGATATTGTTGTATTTCAGATGATTTATCGGCCGAACTCATTAAAGAAGGAGCCAGACAACGCCTTGAAACTACAACAGAACTTCTTAGCAAGAGCACAGACAGCGTACATTGATTGTAGATATTGTCAAAGATCGCCTCGCATCGTGTAGAGAAGATGAGGAAACTAATATTGAAGATACCCGGGATGATGTTGAAATGAAGAAAACCGAACTCAAGGAGTCAGGTTTGTAATGTTAAAACAGATCGGCCATTGTTCGCGCATTTACGAAATGAACAAATTATCTGCCTGCATTTTAGACAGCGCAGAACAAAAGATGCTGCTTACAGAACACGGCAGATCTTCACCCTCGTCGATTTTATTACAAGATTCCGGTCAAAAGTTGAATCTTGGTTCGGCATTTGTTCAACGAACTCGATATTTGAGTCGTAGGCCGAGATATGAACCAAGCGCTTTTATGGTAAGAATTTCTCTTCATACTCGCTTTGCATGAAATTTATTTCGTGCAAGAACATTCACTATCCATCCCTTACATTGCTACTAACATGACTGGCAGGGGAAGCAGAAAAGAAAGAGATCTTTGATTTAGACTAGCTTTTTCATTTTACAATCGTTTCAGATTGATGTCGTACCAGGTTCCAAAGACACTGTTTTACACAAGGAAGAAACTGAAGGCAAGCGAAATTACCTTTGCAATATGGAGGAAATATATATTTTAATATGACTATATTTACCAAATTTTCTTTCACAGGGAACAGTCAAGGCTTATTAACTCGTTAAGAGTTTCAAAAGGTAGCAATTTTAAGATCACGAATCATCATCGTGCAATAATCTCAACATCTGTTTAATTTTAGCCTGTTCCTGGTAAATCCCTTCTGGATGAAAGTCCTTTGAAAACTTTTTTGAGTTAAGACGAGGATAAACTTAATGAATCCGTAAGTCAAGTAATAATAATGATAAATTGGTCTTACGGATTATTAAATACTGAGCATTATAAACCGGTAAACTCAGAAACCGGTAATCTCAATTTTGCACTTCGAATTACGTAATTTAATCCTTGTGAATGAAGGTGAGGACTTGCAACGTTACTTATTTATTACAGGGTGACGATAGCGTGGGGAATTCAGGGGTCGGTAGACTTAGAGAAAGACACTCGTAATATAATAGATTTTACAAAATATATCCTTAGGTTTTCCTATGAGTTACAATAAAACCTTTACAATTGTTCATTGATGAGCTCAGAATGTTTCGTTATCACGTGACCTATGCACGACTCTTAATGGTTACTGTTAATCTGTTGTAACCACCTGCTGTACTGGTACGATGATTATCACATTTTGTTTGAGCTTTACATACCCGGGGAAAACACTCAGCCACGTCGAGGTTATTAGCTAATTCCAACAGCTTGTCGTAGTATTCATTGTGGAATAAATCTACAGAGGCACGTAGTTTTGCCATTTCATCCTTTAAAAGATTAATCTGTTTATTGATTCCGCAATATCGATTTTTTTTTCTTCTTTAATTGGACCGTCAATGACAAAGTATGATCCAGAACATGTTGGGTGAATGAGAGCAGCCATAAATTCAAATTTCTCCACGTTGCGAAAATGAGACTGTGCGTCACTAGCTAATCTAGGAAATGGCCCTTCCTGCGATCCTCCAAACTGCATAAAATTGAGTGTTTCGTAGATAACTTTGAATGCATCCAAACAACCATCGCGGGATCTTATTCGTTCTACCCATCGTGTCGTGGAAGGCTTTTCGAGCTTGTTACGGGTTAAACCAAACTCTTTCATCTTTTTACTTAGATACTGTGAGCGGATAGGGAAACTGATAAAAAAGCTGGCGATATTTTGTGCCTGACTCAACATATTTTTCACTGGAAGAATTGAACACGCTTTGGCAACAATAAGGTTTAAACGATGACTGGAGTAATGAACATGCAACGCCTTCGGGTTTTTCTCTAATATTCTCTCGAAGATGTGTAGAGATTTAACTGCAATATTTCCTACAGCGGTCTACTTCATGCAGTCACCCATGACGTAAGTTGACAATTTCTTATTTTGTACTTTTCTGCAGACAAAATCCTGTGTAGAGAATATCATTGCATTTTTACTGAGTTTTAATGTTCTGTCAAAATCTGGATTAAGGCTGTTTTCCACTCATGTGTTTTTCATACGCACGTTAGTTTTCTGCATATTTTAGTATGCATTAGTTGACCTAGATTTACAACAATAATCGTTATAAAGGAAGGGAGAATAATTTAAATTGGCAGATTGAAGCTTATTATAATCATAACCATGTACGTATGGACTCGAGTTTACTTTATAGTCGATAGCGTCGACAGCAAATGACATTGAAACGTTTGTATGAATATTTCGAAGTCCTGACAGTATAATTAATATCCCGTAGGTTATTTCAAGCAAATATTTGACTAGCGACGTCGAACAAGGCCAGTTAACCGCGTCGTGGATCGTAAACTGACCTCAATACAGAAAGTGGGGACAAAAAGTCCCCACTTTAGCCAAAATACAAAACATTTTGTTCTAGGCCTCTCAGTTCCCGCCTCGCCGCGTATAAGAAACGTTAAGAGGCCTAGGGACTACGCTGCGGTAACTCTGGTTGCTGAGTTGACTGGGTCCGAATCCATGAAATGGTAGATTTGAAATTTTCTCGCCAGAAGTACGGCTGGAATATTAAGTCTTTTAAACTCCAATATATATTTCAAACGATTTTAAATATTTTGTAAGGAATTTTCCCGGAGAATAAAGAAAGACTTATCATTAATGCAATCACAATGCTCATTGCTCACGAAGGTATATCTTTGCCAATAATTATATTTAGTGTTCAACCCTAAAATATACATATTCTGACTGCTATTACCTTCACAGGTGTTCAATATATACATAAAATAGTTAAAATGTCTCGTCTATTTGCAGGAGACCAAAACAAAATATCAGATAAAGATCTCGAAGCACTGTTTCACGCTTTGAGACATTAGGTTGGATCCAAAGCAGGTTTCACAACGCTCAGTAGGTGAGAAACGTTTATCTTTAACCATAACACACGCTGTTTACTCAACCAGCTCATGCACTTTCTCTAGACCGTGTTTCTGTTTTGTTTTTACAGCTTCTATGAGAAGGTTGGTGTGAAAACTGTGAAAGCTTTGAAGAGGAATAATGAAGCCGTGACTCACGCCGCTGTCGACATGCTGTGTGCTCTGATGCAGGTAAAGAGAGGGCTTTCCTTTAAGCGGCCAAAATGGTCAGACCGGTCATATTTAAATTTAAAATAGAGTATTTCGTTAAGAATATAGTTGCGAAATTTCCGAGCTAGACAGATGCAAGTAACGATATACTTGAACGCAGAGTTCTTGAAACACTCTAAAATACCAGTAATCTGTCTGTACCGAGATCAACAATAGGACCGGTCTTGCCGTTTTTTCCGTATAAAGGAAAGCGCCAACACTTTAACGATGAATTTCCTGGTAATATGTTGCCAAATCTGTCACTGTCATTAGTGTTACCCCTTTAACTTGCAATCCACATAAACTCAGCCAACTTTGAAATCTGAATGTTAACAGGATCCAATTTTATCGAAACCAATTCTGTTTTTTTATATAGCCAACGCACGATAACTATGACATTCGACAAGAACAGATAAACAAAAGCTCTTTGTTATCCTCTGAAAAATTTCTAAGCAGTTTGTTGGAAATTCTCACGATAAATGTGGTAAGATGTGCGGTGTTGGTTGCCTATAATCTATGCTGAACCCTTGCATTTTATTTTTCCATCCCTCTTGTATGTATATAGCTTTGTTTTGGAAGAGAAATTCCCTTGCAAAACCCAGCAAGTGATTCGTAGCAACTGCCTTTCGGGTCTCATTTTCTGTCCATACGCTTCGTACACTATTAGTAGCTATCGCAAACAACAATTTCTTGTAAAATTAAAAAACTGCCGACATCAAAGACTCTAATTCACATTCGAGTACACTTGGGTCAGTAAAAGTAGTTTTACACCGCCAGACTGACCTGAGACTTACCTAGGACTGACCTAATACCATGTTCCCAGGCCACCTCTAATGCTTGGCCTGAAAACATGGTCTGAGGTCGATCCTAGGTCAGTCTTAGGTCAGTCCTGTGATTTTCACTACAGAACTAACTGCTTAAGGTTGATCTTAGGTCAGGTATAGGTCTCTAGTGTAAACACTGCCATACTCTGAACTACCTTTCTAACTAAACACAAGAAATAGATTAACCATGAAAACTTTTCTTCTATATTCGTTCTACTGGGGTTTTAGTTATAAGTGGATTGCTTGATTTTCTAACGTTTGCTCTGTGTCCTCCTTACAGGTTTGTTCTAGTTGCTTTGCAATATATTAAAAAAATACGGGGGTGAAGTTGGACATTCATGTTAAAATAATAGTAAGGTGTGATTGCTTCTAATATTTTGAATCAACTCATGTAGTCTGTTACAATAAATCGATTATTGCATATTCCTCTTAGTGAGACAACAGATGATGAACAGTTTGGGAAATTACTGGAGAAAGTTGCAGGTATGCTACAAAGAAATTTGAGGAGCTTTTCATTCAACTTGTCTTCTTGGTAGTTTATGGCTCTTTGACTGAGATTGAGAGTTGATTAAATAGCCTTTCTCTCTTTACCTTTTTGCTGAAGTTTACCACGTCCACTAGCTTGACCCATGCATAGGAGCAACTCATGAAGTCTGTTATTTGTTTGTCTAGAAATGGGTCATTGCATTTATCGATTGTTCCAGGTAGGTTTACGACAAAACTAAATAATAGTACCAATTTTACCATTTCTTCGCTTATGTATGTTTTACTATTGCCCCGCTAATGGTTCTTACCAATCGTGGTTTTGAATTCGTTCCTCAACAATTTCAGCATCCGTCGACAACAATTGTGAAAGGTGCTGGCATGGTTCTGAAGGTGATAATCGAGGTACGTTTTATTCATTCATTCATCCATTGAGAATTTTCTGCCTTTGACGAACGTCATTTATAACGCTCTGCATTTTTTTAGCCGTGATGAATGTACATATTAGTTCAGTTGATATTTAAGAGGTTTTAAAGGGTCTTAATTTTGAGAGGTATTATACACACTTCAAATCAAGCCAGGAACAGATGACGGAAAAATGAGTGAACTATAGATCCTCCGGCAGGAATCGAACCTACGCTTTTGCGATGCCGGTGCAATGCTCTTGTCACTGAAGACGTACAGTTGACTCATTTTTCCATCAACTGTTCCCTGCTTGAATTTGAAGTGCGTATAACACCACTCGAAATTAAGACCCTTTAAAACCTCAAGAATATTCCTGCATCGTGTGAAGTGCCTAAAATCATCTGTTAATATTTAGTTAGAACTTCACTTTAGGAAGCTGATGAAGAAATCGCAACAAAAATACAAGTTCTGGCGCTTGCCGAGGGCGCTTTACCAAAACGCTTACGCATGGCCATGTTTACGCAAAGCACTGATAAACGTTCGCTATTGAACAGGTGCGAATTAGTGTGATAAATTAACAAATTGTTGCAGAGGTATAGCCTCTATTCCATCCGCAGGACCAGAGTTGTATTTTAGCAACATTCTCAGATTCATCTTAAAACTTGTGATTTTATAATCCTCTATATACTAGCCATCTGTAAATAATTATAATAACTTGTAGGTACACCACGTAAGTATTAAATACTGCAAAGCTTTCGGTCCGTTAACCCGGACCTTCATCAGTGCAATTACTTGAATACACGTTTGCGCGTCACTTAAATATCATGTTAGTCGTGATTAGTTTGCTCGCGCTATTAATTAAACGGTTTCATTTAATTAAGTTCTAACTAATGCGCGCGCCCTAGACAAGTATTTGACTAAGAGACACCGAAAAGAGCACGCCACGTACTATTAAGTGGCTTTCCCTCTTGGACGATAGTTTGATGTTTATAAATTTCAATAGATTCTCTCATTTTACGAGAGACAGCAAACTTATCGTTTGCTAAAATGGTAGCATCGTTCCATTTAATGCGATGATCATAAGTCCATGCATGGTGAGCTACTGCAGACTTATCCAGTTTACCTTTCTCGCAGTTCGTCTTATGTTCTTTAAGACGTATTGAGAGATTTCTACCGGTCTCTCCAATGTAAACCAAACCACATTCACATGGAATGCGGTACACACCAGGTTTCTGTTGTTCATCGACGCCATCCTTGTGTGTGTAAAGAGCGCGAAACAATTTGTTATTGCTAGAATGGTAAACTTGTATTCCAACTTCTTTTAAAATCCTAACGATTTTATATGAAGCTGGGCCAATATATGGTAAACAGACAGAGGATAGATATTCCGTGTCTTGCCTCTGTCTTTGCTGTTCATTCATAGCATGTTCTATGAATTTCTTAGGATAACCATTCATGTGCAGAACATCCTTCAAATGCTTTAACTCTGAGTCAATGCTATTTGAATCACAAATTTGTTTTGGCACGGTTGATTAATGTTTTGCATACTGATCTTTTAATGCTAGGATGGTGAAATGAACTATAATTCAGATATCTGTCAGTGTGTGTTGGTTTTCTATAAACTTTATGGCCCAAAGTCCCGTTCTCTTTTACATCAAATAAGATATCTAAGAAAGATATAGAGTTATCTTTCTGTATTTCTAATGTTAATTTAATTGAAGGGTGTATACTATTAATGTGATCTAAAAATTTATTCAAATTTTCTAAACATGCGACCAACTACTTAATGTGTCATCTACATATCTAAACCAGAAACCAGGTTTTAAACATGCTGTAGCTATAGCTTTCTTTTCAAATTCTTCCATGAATAAATTAGCCATAACTGGTGATAAGGGACTACCCATAGGAGCACCATGAGTTTGCTCGTAGTATTTCTCCCGCCACTGAAAACTAGTTGTATTCAGGCACAATTTCAGTAGTTCATATATACTCTCAGGAGAAGGCTAGTCCTTTTAGAGAGGGTATCATCTGAAAGCAGCCTGTCTTTCGCAATGTTACACGCCTCATCTACTGGTACATTAGTAAATAAACTAACTACATCGAAACTGACAAGAATTTCATTTTTACCTAATCTAACATCTTGCATATTCGTAACAAATTCTTTAGAATTAACTACATGATGTTCAGTTTGACCAACAACTGGTTTTAAAATTCTAGCAAGATATTTAGCTAATTATAAGTCGGTGAACCTTGGGATGCAACTATAGGCCTAAGAGGTACACCTGATTTATGTATTTTGGGTAAACCATAAAATTTTGGGCACACACTACATGAAGGTCTCAAATAATCATGAAGGTTTTGAGACAAAATACCTGATTTCCTAAGTTCAGATAGTTTAGAACATACTTTACGTTCAATATGGCTGTAGGATCACGTTTTAGCTCTTTATATGTTGGAGTTTCAAGAAGAGCATGGATTTTACTTTCGTACTCTGCACGATTTAATAAAACCGTAGCATTACCCTTATCAGCCTTTAAAATATGTATAGACTTATCTGCCCTTAGGTTCCTCACTGCATCCTTCTGCTCCTTGGAAAGATTAGACTTGGGTAAAGTTGTACGTCGCAAGACCTCAGTTACTTTAACACGAATGTTGGATGCTATATCATCTCTGAGATGATTCAACTTTGGTTCCAGATGTTGAACGATTTCTTCTTTAGGAATCTTGTGTGGTACAACAGCGAAATTTAAACCCAATGCCAAGACTTCTTCTTCAACCGGCATAAGTTTTCGCGCATTTTGGTTAACAACAGTGCGTCTTAGAGTGTCAACAGCCAAATCTTCTTGTCTTCTTTTATCTTTTGATCTTTCGGACGTCAATCTTGTGTATTTGGCGATCTGTGTTGAGCGAGCTTTATTAAAGGTACGCGTAAAAGAAGCATCTATCATTCTTTTTGCAACAGCAAAATTAACATTCGTGTTAAAGTAACTGAGGTCTTGCGACGTACAACTTTACCCAAGTCTAATCTTTCCAAGGAGCAGAAGGATGCAGTGAGGAACCTAAGGGCAGATAAGTCTATACATATTTTAAAGGCTGATAAGGGTAATGCTACGGTTTTATTAAATCGTGCAGAGTACGAAAGTAAAATCCATGCTCTTCTTGAAACTCCAACATATAAAGAGCTAAAACGTGATCCTACAGCCAATATTGAACGTAAAGTATGTTCTAAACTATCTGAACTTAGGAAATCAGGTATTTTGTCTCAAAACCTTCATGATTATTTGAGACCTTCATGTAGTGTGTGCCCAAAATTTTATGGTTTACCCAAAATACATAAATCAGGTGTACCTCTTAGGCCTATAGTTGCATCCCAAGGTTCACCGACTTATAATTTAGCTAAATATCTTGCTAGAATTTTAAAACCAGTTGTTGGTCAAACTGAACATCATGTAGTTAATTCTAAAGAATTTGTTACGAATATGCAAGATGTTAGATTAGGTAAAAATGAAATTCTTGTCAGTTTCGATGTAGTTAGTTTATTTACTAATGTACCAGTAGATGAGGCGTGTAACATTGCGAAAGACAGGCTGCTTTCAGATGATACCCTCTCTAAAAGGACTAGCCTTTCTCCTGAGAGTATATATGAACTACTGAAATTGTGCCTGAATACAACTAGTTTTCAGTGGCGGGAGAAATACTACGAGCAAACTCATGGTGCTCCTATGGGTAGTCCCTTATCACCAGTTATGGCTAATTTATTCATGGAAGAATTTGAAAAGAAAGCTATAGCTACAGCATGTTTAAAACCTGGTTTCTGGTTTAGATATGTAGATGACACATTAAGTAGTTGGTCGCATGGTTTAGAAAATTTGAATAAATTTTTAGATCACATTAATAGTATACACCCTTCAATTAAATTCACATTAGAAATACAGAAAGATAACTCTATATCTTTCTTAGATATCTTATTTGATGTAAAAGAGAACGGGACTTTGGGCCATAAAGTTTATAGAAAACCAACACACACTGACAGATATCTGAATTATAGTTCATTTCACCATCCTAGCATTAAAAGATCAGTATGCAAAACATTAATCAACCGTGCCAAAACAATTTGTGATTCAAATAGCATTGACTCAGAGTTAAAGCATTTGAAGGATGTTCTGCACATGAATGGTTATCCTAAGAAATTCATAGAACATGCTATGAATGAACAGCAAAGACAGAGGCAAGACACGGAATATCTATCCTCTGTCTGTTTACCATATATTGGCCCAGCTTCATATAAAATCGTTAGGATTTTAAAAGAAGTTGGAATACAAGTTTACCATTCTAGCAATAACAAATTGTTTCGCGCTCTTTACACACACAAGGATGGCGTCGATGAACAACAGAAACCTGGTGTGTACCGCATTCCATGTGAATGTGGTTTGGTTTACATTGGAGAGACCGGTAGAAATCTCTCAATACGTCTTAAAGAACATAAGACGAACTGCGAGAAAGGTAAACTGGATAAGTCTGCAGTAGCTCACCATGCATGGACTTATGATCATCGCATTAAATGGAACGATGCTACCATTTTAGCAAACGATAAGTTTGCTGTCTCTCGTAAAATGAGAGAATCTATTGAAATTTATAAACATCAAACTATCGTCCAAGAGGGAAAGCCACTTAATAGTACGTGGCGTGCTCTTTTCGGTGTCTCTTAGTCAAATACTTGTCTAGGGCGCGCGCATTAGTTAGAACTTAATTAAATGAAACCGTTTAATTAATAGCGCGAGCAAACTAATCACGACTAACATGATATTTAAGTGACGCGCAAACGTGTATTCAAGTAATTGCACTGATGAAGGTCCGGGTTAACGGACCGAAAGCTTTGCAGTATTTAATACTTACGTGGTGTACCTACAAGTTATTATAATTACTAAAGTCGCCATGCAATCATACAAGAAAATCATCTGTAAATAGTTCAATTGAGACTAACAAGCATACTCCATAAGTAATTTATAATCATTATTGTTGGCATTGCATCATCCAACAGCAATGGCATTACTTGCGCGAATAATGTTCGTATTAAAGTAGTTATAGTTTTTAATGTCTAAAATATACAAGAAAGTTTAAATGCGAGATTTCCTGTTCATAATTTTTGGTTCATAAACAATTATGTAATAAATTTGAATACGATTTTCACAGCCTGCTGGTTTGCTCTATTACCTTGAAAGCCCTGACGAAGTAAGAAATTTTTGAAAACTTTTTTGCGAGGGCCATTATTTACATAAACCCATTGAGGTGATTCTGACTAACCAATCGTATTCATGACTAAGTGGTATCAACTGCTTTGGTAACTAAACTCCATCATTCATCCTTAAACTGTGCCAACTGCCCCACTGAGGAAATAATTAAATGGTAATTCATTCAGAAGTGTAAAACCTTTTTGTAAAGAAACAATTTTGTTGGAAAGTTTTTATCTTTCCTTCAGCCACCAGAGACTGAAGAAGATCGTTTATCAATTCGTGACAATGTAAAGCTTGCAGAAGTACGTTTTAAATCAACAATCGTGTTCCAAAATTTCATAATGCATGCTTGCATGTACGTATAAGCCTGTTATTTCACGTGCTATACTTGTGTCTTAGAGCTCTGGAAAAACGAGGGGAACGTTGAGGAATCAACTTGAAGGATATCTCTCGCATTGGAGGACAAAAATAGGATTCAAATCCAGGAAAGATGTGAGAATTTAAATCCAGTTTTTTTATTACAAGTAAGTGTTCGTATTAAGAAAATGGGAAAATGTTTAGTCGTTTGAAAGATGAAAAAGCAATGATATTTAAGCGGATCTTTTTTACAGATTCAGTCAAGATCTGACAGCGTACAACCTGATTTGGAATTACAAGGTAGTCTCGAAGTTAAGGTTAGTTTCCGTTGAAAATATAGGATATGGAAATGTAATGGAGGATTTCCTGTCGCTATGAGTATAACAAGACAAATTCAATAGTCCTGACCTCTTTCTCTAAACTGTTCTCGTAAAAGAGTATGAAACAATTTCTTATGTTTTCAATGTGACAGACGCGAGAGGAACTTCTGGGGCACTCGAATCTGATTTGCACGCATTTGCAATGGAAAAAGATCTGAGTGGAAACTACGTTGTCTTTTGGAATCACCTTTAGTTTGAAGTCCTGTATGAATGTTTAGCTGATGAACTGAAACAGGTTAGTGATAAGCCTAACTGCTCTAGCTTTTTAACAGTTCTTCATAAAGCGTCCCCCCCTTATTCCTCGATAGGAAAAACTCAGTAACGTATCTCTGCTATCAGGTGACTATTATTTGAGAGTCTTGTTGGAACAAAACGACGAGGAGACGCCGATAACAAATGTGTGAGTCCACGACATTTATCTATCAGGGTTTGCAAATATTCAAACTACTTTCCATGTGCTTTTCTGTCTGGCTTCCCCCTATTCTCTATATTGCTGCACAGTTCACGCAATGTTATTTGTCCTGCAGAATGTAGTAGAGAAGTATAGAATCATGGATGAAACCATTCAAGATTCGATCGACTTTTCTATTTTGTTTTCAGGCTCGAGTTGTCTAACGATCTGTATCACTGATTCCTATTGACAACTAAACCAACTATGAAAGCAATGTGCCTTCAGGTGAGGATGTCGTTTAGCGGGAATGTAGCCATGTGTAGCCTTCGAAGAATGAATTAAACAAATTGGAATATTTCATTCACAGGCGATGACTAAAGTTTATGGAAAATATCACGAAGAGATTGGAGCTTTTAATGACACCAAGCTAAGGATCATCTGTTATTGATCCAGTGTTACTGCAGGAGCCTGAACTAAACTAACTTTATTCATACTGTTTCGTATTTTTAGCATTTACATGAAAATGGCATCACTAACAGGGATTGGAAGGTAAGCACGCCCTAATTTATTTATCACTACTGTCTTTATATCCTAAACTTTAACGACCATAATTTAACTTTTTCTTCTTAGCCAGAAAATGTTTTATTGTGTTCCTCGTATGATGAAACGCTTATAAAGGTTTGTGTCGGTTGTGTATTGAACTTGTGTTTAAATTGCCCTTTAAATTGTCTTTGAAGAAACCATTCGATGTGACCATTGCCAGCAAATCCTGGAAGTCACTATAATCTCAATTCCGATTTTTTTCCGTTATTTCGTTTTACGAAAGCAGAGCGCATTCTGCAAACGTTTTAGGTTCAGTTATTTCTCATTGTTACAGATCTCAATGATAACAATTAATTTTTTAGATCAGAATTCCTATATGGAAACACTCTGTGGTACACCAAGTTACCTCGCTACAAAATGTTAATCCCGTAGCCTGAAGAACGATCCTACAAGAAATCGTGTGACTGCTGGAGCCTGGGAGTTATACTATATGTTTGGTATGCCATATACTTCAGTTTACTCAAATTCACGTAGTGAACACGATTTGTAATGAAGCTGGAGGTAGCTTAACCTCATTTCAAAATTGGAGTACGTCAATGAAAAGTTAACGTGTTTTAGACTTTCCGGATCTTCTTTATTTTCAAAGCAGGCAAATAACCCATTGGAGAAACAAGTCAAAGAAGGGTCGTATAAATTTCCGAACAACCTCTGGAAGAATGTTAGCAGTGAAGCTAAGGATCTTATAACAAAACTGCTTACTGTTGGTCACAGAAAATGCATCACGGTTTCAGAAGCTCTGGAACATCCTTGGATGAAGGTGATGATGAAATTACTAACCGCCTTATAACACCCCGCATCTAAGATTTTTCAAAATCGGCTGACCTTTTTCGTCTGAAGTCCCAGCTTTTTCGAATTGTTAGAATTAGTTTGGTTGAAGTTTAGAACTGATACAGCTATCCAGCATAAATAAAGTCAGTTTAGTTCAGGTTTCCTCCTGTAGTAACACTGCATCAATACGGGATGACCCCTACTGGACCTCCATGAAGGACAATTTTAGAACTGACAGAACTATACGGTATAAAAAAATTAGTTCAGTTAGGAGAAAAAGCTTTTAAAGTGTTAGATTGATCCACGATTTAAAAGTTTTTTTGTGTCTTTTGTAGGATAAAGAAATGATAGAAAAAGCAGAAAAAATGATAAAACCGACCGTGGATGGAAGATCAATGTCTCCGCCCTTATAAAAGGTATGTTGAAAACTACGATACTTGTCCCGTTCTTCCGTCCAATGACCCTTATTTTCAACTCGCAATTGCAATGAAACATTACATGTTTGCAAGTTACATCGAAATTTAACCAGCTTTCCGAAACAATCTCAAGGCGCTGTTACACTACGCAACTTTCCTGGCAAATTGCAAAACCATTCTACTCCTGAGGCATCTAAAGTTGTCAAATACGAACATCTATTACGATCTGCTAACGTTTCCTTAGTATTTCGAACACTCTTTAAAAATTAACATCTTTCGGAATTATAATTGCATTGCAAGTTGTAAGGAAAATTGCATATTGTATAGTAGCGCCTTCAGTAAAGTTGAAAACTCACCGTGCAATGAAACATTGCATGTCGGCAAGTTAAAAGGCAGAAAATAACTGTCACCGTACATGGTGAAGACTGGCCGACGGTCACGTTCGGCAGACGAGGCTCTGCGAGCAAATAAAATACTCAGTGGCGAAGCCAGCACGACAGTTTAGCAGCATGACTGAAAATGCTTCATGTAAGATCACATCACTAGTTATTCCGATAAATAAAAGAACAGGGGCCGGTTGTTCGAAAGGTGGATAAGTCGCTATCCAACGGATAACTCACTATCCAACGGATAAGTTTTATCCAGCGTGTGATTTGGGTTGCACGAAGCTTGTATAACTTAAACCAGAGGATAAAAATCGCTATCTACCGGATAAATGTGTCGAAGGTCCGGAGGTGGTTTAAATCCACTATCCAGTGGATAAATTCAAAGATACAAGGTAACACTGTAAACATTTATATAAAATAGGACAAAAATGCAATATTCTTCTTACTGTGTTTCAACAAACTAATACACATCATGATTGTATTCACTATATATTAAAAATGTTTTCGAAGTGCAATTTGTCGCAGCAGCGTTTCACGTTGCCTACACATTCCGTTCGACCGAAGATTTTTTGGACATCCTCGCATTTATAACAGGTGGTAAATTTACTATACGCTTCTAATCAGTTTATAAACGCGAATATGCAAAGAAAGATTCAACCTATTCCAAGGAAACTTGCTAATATCTAAGTAATTTCATTCACAAACATTAAAATAGTGTTTCTAAATTTGCTATGGGACCGAAAGGCAAAGCGTTGCAAGGTCAAGGAATAAAATTGCAATGTGTTTAATTAATAAAATCACTATGATGTGAAGTGCAAAGTTCGAGCAAATCACTTGTTCAAGTCTTTTCCATTCAGTAACTATACTCGAGAATTCGTAATGATTATGAATTCAATGTTGTAAATGCTTAGCAACAGCTGACGTTGTGGTACGAAATTTCAGAATAATCCTGTTTTCTTCTGGTAAATTTTAACTTATATATTGGATAGCTATCCACTTCACTATCCACGCTTCCTGCAACGCGTTTTTATCCAATGGATAACTATCCAGATTTATCCGTTGGATAGGACTTATCCGTTGGATAAGTTATCCATCTTTCGAACAACGGCCCCAGTTCCATACCTATACTTTTGTACGTGTGAAACTTTTCGCTTGATTTTCCTTTAATTGTTAGAATCCGACCGTGCAGCAAGCATTGAAATAAAGCGATAACACTAAACTTGATTGTGATAGCCCTGAGTATATACCGCTATAATAGCTTTGTTCCTCATAATGATATGCTGGATTCCTCGTCCAGGTATAACTTCTAAAACACGCCTTATTTTTACTTGTATTCCAATGCACCTAAGTTAGTAAAAAACCTGAAAAACCCGCTGGTAGGGTGTAAAGAATTTATTTCTAAATCAAAAACTCGCTCTTACATAAGCCACTTATTGAAAAATTTTCGCTATATATTTCAGTCAGATGGATCTCTCAGTCATTTCTCATTCCTTAGTGAACAAATAGTATTTCAGTGAATTGCTAGAACATACCTGAAAAACAGCTATAAACTTCAATTCTCAAAGATATGTTGCATATATTTGGATGAATGCGGATGTAAAGCGCGGTTACAGTTGGTGATAGGACATTTTCCACCAGCGAGTCTCTAATGAAATGAATAATTTGTTAAACAATTAATCTTAATCACACATTAAAAGTTATATATGACCGCATGGAAATGATGTGATGCATATAACATGACAGGGTAATATGTAGAAGCCTTGCTTATTAATCCAGCTAACCCTGACTAGTCCATTTATTTTGTAATGATCGAATTTTTGCCCGTCGGAACTACAGGACACAGAATAGGTCTTCACCCACTAATTATAATCACGACGACTTTGAGTGAAATCGCTCCGACAAACATCTTTCTTGCCAAATGCATTTGGTCCTGGTTATTTTTCCGTGCAGACCAGGAAGCTGCCTCATTTAAGCGACCATGTCCTGTCGACTTATCCGCATTCCCAACACTTGTTGCTATTATCTGGGATGTTATGTGTCTTCAGTACGTGGGCCAATAATTAGTATCAATTATCTTCTGGCACCAAAACACCATCGAACAATCATCAACAAAAATGAAATGATAATGCATATAATTTTGCCATACACGGCTCCTCCAGAATTGAAACCAGTCGAGGTACAGCGTTATTTCCATTGATTTTGTGAAATCTTTACTTGGGGGTTAACATCGAATTTTATCACATTCCCATATAGGGGAATTACTGAATAAAAAAATAATGTCCAACAGTCCTAATATGACATAATAATAAACTGAACATATACCATGTAGCCTGCAATATTTACCTTGCTTGGTATGTCAGTCCATCAAATCCATGTATGGCACAGCGATGGATGGAGGTGTAGTCAGTGATAAGAGAAAGGTAATAATTGTTAGCAACTCCTGGGTTGCCATACTTTATTTGATCTAAAATTGAAACACAAGGAACAAGTAAATTATTATATTATTGTCCAGGGTTGTGAGGCTATCAGCATTGTGATATCCCAGGTTCATGCGTACCGCTACCATGGGACAACATTCCTTAGCGAACAAATAGTATTTCAGTGAATTGCCAGAACATACCTGAAGAACCGCCATAAACTTCAATTCTCAAAGATATTTTGCCGTACCAATTCGACTCTATATGCCATAGAATCTGCAATTGAGATTACAAAAACATAACTATCACACAATTGAAACTATAATTGTATATGAATCACAAGGGACTATACAATATAGTAACAGCATGTATTTTTGACTTCTATAACACAAGAATATACAGAACAAAATGCAGGTTGTTTTCTTTCATATTCACATAATACCCCCACCCCTGACAGTTACATATATATTGGTAAATGCAATTACATAATAGGAAAGGGAGAAAAAAAAATTTTTTTTATAACACCAGTGAAATATTGTGTACGCATAATACTTAGCGCTATGACCAATGCTGTCATGCTTCCATCACCAGATATCATGAAATCATCTTGGTTTTTTAATGTTGAAATTAATCCGTTTAATTTAAAAAGCACAAAAATACCACCAAAATATAGCTCGAAAATTTCTAATCAAGAAATTAATCAATATTGTTGTTAACCTGACACTGCAGTGCAGCTCTAAAAATCATATCAAATTACACAGGATTACAAAATGGAAATATAACTCGCCTTTAGAATTTCGTTATTTTCTTCGTTATTTTTTATCCTGTCGTCTTTTAACCGTTACATATAAACTGTAAAGGCATTAGTTATCTTTTCTGATAGGATTTAAGTCAGGATGGGCAGAAAAACTCGAAAAATATAGATTTTTTAATTTGTTATTGTGTATAGCGAGGCGTTGCTCAGCTGCATGCACAAGTGGTTGTCGCGTGAGGTTAGAGGTGTCAAAAACGTAATGTTGCCTACCCCGTGGGGGTAAAATAAGCCCAGAAATCGATTTCTGGGTAAAATTGTCTCTAGAGGTCATAATTGTCAAATTTTCGTTAATATGGTGATAATTATATGCACATTTTCGGGTTTCCGTTTGTAAACACATTTGTTGGAAATATCACTACAAATCGCCAAAGCAACTGTATTTCGAGTAAAATATATGAAAATATTGATCCCAATGTAAGCTACAAATATTTGGAGGTTTTTTGCGAGATTTTTGGAAGGCTTTGCGTATTTTTGCTTCTCTAACATTCAATTTAAAAAGTACAAGTTCTGCAATAAATATCTCTGCTTATAGGAAAGCTTTTGAAATGAACTAAAGTTATACAAATAGGTAAATGTTTTTTCTTTAAGATAATACAATTTCTAGTTGAATTGATAAAACACTTCCAGATAAAACCGAAATTATCTGTGTGCGCCGTTTACGACCGGACAGCAATAAGTTTAGTGGTCTCATATTTATTAAAATGGGTGAAGTATTCGCAGAGTAATCACAAGTTTAAATGAGCTTACCACTTTGAAATATCCTCTGATCGGACGTCTAACTGAGACGATCCCTTAAACATCGAGAATACTTCATTAACAAGTGCCGCATTCTGTCCTGTTTGAGAAGGTACAAGAACTTCATCTTGGGTATTGGTTACTCTTTGCTCCGTTGGAAGTTCAATTCTGTTGTATGATGACAACACTTGTAGTTGGTGTGATGAAAGGATGCAGATTGTCCGTTGGATGTTGTGCTTTTGTATTTGAGACGGACCACATTAGATATCAGCGCGAAATTGACACATTCATGGGATTCGAACCCATGAACTCCTAAAAAGGAGTATCCGCAAAATGTGTTCTTTGTGTGGCCAGGAAAAAGAGAGAGCTACAGGGCTTCTCCCAAACCGACTGGCAGACAATACGAAACGTAGAGGACAAGACAGTACAACACAACACAACACAAAACACACAACCGACGACACAACATCCAACAACCCACAACCCACTAACTCTGTAGCTGAAACGACAAAAATATGGTGAGTTGTTCCTAGAAAATTAAGCATCACAATTAGCATGAAGGCAATTGCTGGCTGGGGTTTAACTGACGGCATGGATATGGGGTGGCTTCTTAGGGTTGGATACTGAAACTAAACTACGATCGTCTTTGTCTGAAAAACACAAAAAAAAATTATTAGTAGCTCCCTAGAAAACGAAAAGCAAAACACAGTTAGACAAGCAGTGAGCCGTGTTTCCAGATACGGGGAGAGAGATTCTTAGCTAACAGTGGGGCCACGGGGTCTACTTCTATTTAAAAAATTAATTATACATACCTTGATCCTACCTAAAGAAAGAACTCACTTACCTGAGAAAAACGGTGGCAGACGGCTCTGTTTTATAGCCTGTAGGCTCTTGCATAATTCAGCAAAATTAAGACAACTTGATTGGTTATTTCTGTACACAGGTCAATTTGTCATTGGTCAATTTTTGTACTCCACGATTGGTTCAATAAAAACAAATCAGATTGGTTAATCTATATTCAAAATTTGATACCGTTTCTTTGATATTTTCAAGGTGATTGCACAACAAATGTTCGATTTCACACGTTTTGGACCATATTCCAAGCCAATGTATCACAGTATGAGTGTATTTGTTCCATTATTTCTCTCATGAAGTTCACAAAAAATTACAGTTCAATCATTATTAAAAGGCTTTATTCCCCTACCAGCTTTAGAACCCCATCGAACAGGAAAGTCGGAATTTAAAAGGCAAGTAAATCTTTCAAACTGTTGTAGCACTTGAATTCTGTGGTACATTTAACTACTGAACCTTTCAGAATATTGTAGAATTGGGCATGGCATGGAATAATAGTAAATATAGCAAACTGACAAATTCGCAAATGTAGTAAATTTTAAGGCTAAATATTGCAAATTCCAGTGGAAATACGGCGTTTTACCGCCATGCATACATAGCTATTCACAGCTACGATATTCACGTGTTGTATATATTCAATATTACACATCAAAGCGGCCTAATTCTTTGGATATTGCCCAAATGCAAACGAAAACCGGTTGCAGTGGTTTAGCTCACATATTCAGGATTATTTTGATATCTTTAGCGTCAAAGTCAAGCCTTTAGAAGATTTTTGCCCATTTTTTATATAAACATACCTGATGATATGAATTATCGCATCACCGGCAATAATATTTCACAATAATAAACACAGGACGAAAAGCGTGCCCTTAATACGGTTGTAAAGGCAGATTAATCGTGTATTTTATTGGTGTTTAGTTACACTTAATGCGATTTATTAAATACACTAAACACACCTTTAGACACGTTTAATGTTCAGTACTAAGTGTATTAACGGCGGGATTAATACTTAAGACTAAATGTTGATTAAAGTGTGCTAAAGGCAGATTTAATTAAGTGGATTAAATGCAGATTAAGGCAGTTTAAAGGAACGTATAATTGCCCTTAATATCTTGACTTTTTTTACTAAAGTCGATTTTAATCATAAATGTGCTAGTTGGCTAAAGTGTATTAAAAGTAGATTTAATACATTGTTTAAAGGTCGATAAAGCGTGAGATAAGTATAGATTAATCGCCTTAAAACATTGATTAAACCTTGCGTAAATGCACATTTAAACTGTCTTTAATTAACCTATTATATTCACAATAATTCAGCTTTTGTTAATTCGTTAGCTGCATGGCTGTTATACTTATATAACCTATTCCATGTAAATAAACGAAGAAACTGATTTCCATTCAATTACAAGCTCAACTCGCAATAAAACTTAAATTTCTAATCGTTATATTTGGTACAAGCTACACGTATAGCTAGCTATAGTCAAACAAATACAAGCATCACCAGTTCATTGCAAAAAAGCATTTATTTCCCTCTATACCCGTGTATTTACAAAAATTCATCATTTTAAATAAATAGATAAGTCGTAATGTATAGTATACATCCATGATTCCTATACTAATATTATTGCATGATGTGATGTTTCTGGTACGGTGAATAATATGGTGTTTTCAACAATTAAATTACAGTTCAGTGCATCGATCTCCAGACGCGCAATAGCCAATATATTTTCAAAAATATATTGCGCGTCTAGAGACCAATAAACAAGGGCACTGAACTTTGAGTTCGGAGTAAACATATATTTAAGAACCGACTTGGCCTTGTAGCTCATTTGGTAGAGCATCGGACTAGCATACATAATTATTTGCATCTTCTAGGATGTCCATCGTCAATGTACATGTAACTGAAATAATTTTGTAGCAATTTTTAACTAAAGAGTCTATCGTGACAGATTCAAATCATCCTCGGCTAAATATTGTGCTCCAACTGGTTCATTTGTCGGGTCTTCAGTTAGAACAACACACGCCCAACCAGGACAGTTGGCTGGTTTTGGTTTACCGGAGGGTTCTCCTTCCTCTCTTGGTGTAACAGCTCGTTTGGACAATCCAGGTAGCGAATCCTTGTGGTTTTTATCAAGCTTCTTCTTAGTTCGCTTTAATTCTCTGCTTTCCCAAGAAAGCTTCCGAACCTTGTAGTGTTTAATCCTATTTGTTTCCTCGTCTACCTCGCTTTTTTCAGAGGACATATAGTCCATTCTCATGACGTCTGCCACCTTTGCCACTTTCGTCTGGTTCCAACCCATTTTCTCGATCGTTTTTAATCTTCTCGCTAGTTTCTAAAAGCAAATATCGTCGAATAATTATATTCTTACTTGGGTAAGTGTTTGGGATTGTGGTGCTAAGTATAGTCTCGCCTAAAATCCAGTTGCTAATTTTGCTTCCGGTGGTTTTTCTCTTCGGAGTTCGAGTCTTACATGTCAGTGTAGTAGGTTATCCAACTAAGTACTACAACCAACTTCTTGATGGGGCTTCGCTCGAAACATCGAAGAATTTTCTTATTTTCCATGTAGTTGCATATAACCTACTACACTGTTTAACTGTTACGTTAAAAGTAGTTAGATAGTCGTGTTCAATCAAGTATGAAGCAAAGCTAAAATAATCATTAAGTATCAACTATTTTTAAAAAGATATTGTAAAAACATACCTCCTCCTTTCTGCTCCTTCTCCTGCAAATTTGAACGTGTTGCTGTTCTGTTCCAAGAGCAACTCTTTTCTGTTTTGCTTTGCATGACTTGAAATACCTCTTAAACGCCTCTAAAACATAAAAAAGCAACAATCACCTTCTAGATTCAGGGCCCTAATTTCTAGGAAACTTACTTTCACGAGGGAAAACCCAATTTGAAAACATAGTTGCAAAAAAGCTGTGCGTATGGGGCACCACCAGCGCAGAGAAAGGTTTTCCCTGTGACGAAGGTTTAAACCTGGTTTTCATATGTCGTAATTCATTGGATGCGCCTTGTTAAAATAAATTACACGACTCCCGCAAAAAGGGTTGAATCCCTATCCTATTAGACGTCTATACTCAGAGACTGGAGAACTAAGGAACATATTAGTCAACTGATTTATTGCTGCTATATTTCTTTTACATTACAAGTTAAAACTCTGAGTATATACCTTTTAAAACAACCGTTGGCCAAGGACAATTTTCCTGACCACCAAATTCATGTTGCAGTTCTTCTGCCACTCTTTTAAATAGCTGTGAATTTTGCTGAGAATCGGGGCTAGAAACAAGAAACTTAATTAGTTCAAAATTATTACTTGTGCTTAACCTGTGTAGCATACTGTCGAACTTCCATGCTCAGTTTGAGAGTTACTGTTCAAAAGATAGTGTTCTTGTACGTGGTACAAAGGGACACACTATTAAAATATACCAGCCTTTAGAATTTTATGTATGCCATTATGAATTTATTTTAAGGCCTTCAGAATTTTGCATAATTATCACATGTTCTGAATTCAACATATATCGCACAATTCTGAAGGCCTCACATAGAATTCTGAAGGCTTCAAACAAAATTTCAAAGACTGGTATAATTTATATTTATAGCATGTCAGCACAACTTCCAGTCTAATATGCAGTTTAACCCATTAAGTGGCAGAGCTTCCCCACTGACGAGTATTTCGTCTGGCAATAGACAAGTAAAAAATATAAGTAGGGTGTCCTGGGGCACATTGCTACTTAATGGGTTACCCATCAAGTTTGCGCCCTGATGCGCCCTACTTTGGCGTTTTACTCTGTCTAACACCAGACTATTTTACTCATTAAGGGAGAGTGCTGGTGCTTAATTGGTAATATATTAATTACAATCAATAAAAATAAGATAAGACTCAATCTAAAATAGTAACATCGGAAAGGTAAACAATGTACATCATCTCGGTAACATGACTTCACCAGTTTTATTAATATAAATTAGTATTTGAAAGAAGTTGCCTTTATGCATTACCTTTCAGTTAATCTAAAGTGCATATTTTCATCAGCACTCCTAAGAGCCTTGAGTTTTCTTCGGACATTATTCTATTGAAGAACATAGTAAACACATTTTCAAAATTAAATATCTAAAAATAATGGTTTTTTAAACATGGTTTTACAGTTCTTACAATTGATTTCTGTTAAACCTTTGGTTGGCTTTTAGTTGAACATTTAGTTGAAAAGTCAGCCTAAATTGGTGGCAATGTGCCTAGACATGCCCCCTGGATTTTCTCTGTGTAACACCAGACATTTTACTCCTTTAGTGTTATGGTACAAGCAGTGAATAGGTTGATAGTAAATATAATTATATTACCATAATAAGGAGACATTTATAAAGACTTTAAAACATACAAAGATAACTATATATAAACAAAGACCAATTCAAACAATATGGACATTTTTGTCCTCATATTATTAAAATCTGTTATTCAACATAAACGGTCAACGGATAAAGGCATAAAGCCATTCAGATGAAATGGTTAATAGGAAAAAATGAAACTGTATTTACTTACACTGCAAGCTTTGGGCACTTTATGTTTGTTCTGCCCGGTCTGTCTGACTCGTCTGCCAGGTGAAGTTGTCTGGGACAAGATGTCCATTTTTGTTTCAATATTTTTCAAAGCACTTTCATTGCTTGAAATGGTATTAGCCATTTGAGCTCTCAAGAGCCTGTTTTCCTCGACCACATTTTGTAATAATAAAACGTACTGATCGGGCAAAGACATTTCAGTGGATATGTCGAAAAATCCAGTGAAGTCAGATTCAGCTGTTTGTCGCGAAAGGACTTTGAACACATTGACACAGTTGATTGTTGAATTGTATGTAGATTTATAATTGAGCGCGATCACGTCCAATATTTCATTGGTTGTAGAAAACTTTCACAGCAGGATTCTATCGTTATCATATTTCTTCCGTTAGGTATAACACACGAACATCAAAGTCTTTACCCAGATAACCTAGAAAAGCACTGGCCTAAATGTAAATTGGGCTTCCTTACGAATACTAAGTCATTTAAAAATTGATTCCGTGCACATTTCCTCTACAACGATAATCCGCCATTGTTTTAGTCGCGTTATTTATAGAACAGACATATTATGAGTTGCCTACCCACCCTAT
Organism: Dendronephthya gigantea; assembly: GCF_004324835.1. Classification (NCBI taxonomy): domain Eukaryota; kingdom Metazoa; phylum Cnidaria; class Anthozoa; order Malacalcyonacea; family Nephtheidae; genus Dendronephthya; species Dendronephthya gigantea. Next base: position 15,561 of record NW_021163306.1, on the reverse strand, counting down.
AGGGGACAGTTATCCGATCGGAGACAAATATCATAAATTCATAATTGTTAAATAACGCAAAAGCGCGGGAAGCACACATTACGTACTTTGGGCGCAATGACAACGAACGACAAATATTTTGAAAAGCCTAAATTGAAAAATTCTGTAAAGCTTTTGGTGGTATACCTTGCGCAAAACCGGTTGAAATGGCACATTTTAACCAGTCTTTCCACACAGCGAGTGGCGCACTTGCTACCAGTGGAATGCGCAGCCTTCTGGAAGCTAAAAGCCCAGTGCCACCCAGAGGCTGAACAGAATTGTTTATACCTGCGAAAGCAGCGTCGTCTCTCCAGACCAAATAATGTCGAGGAAGTGCGCCTTAAACGTCGCCGACGTAACAGAAATTACGAGAAAGGAAACGTAAAGAGACCAGATGTCAAGCAAAGACGGCTGGAGAAGAAAATAAAGAAAATATTGAGAAAGAATGAAAGCCACAACGACTGAAATGAGATCGAAGGCCGAGTTTTTTTGGAGAAAGTGAGAGGAAAGTCTTTGCGTACTACGTCTCGTATGTAAGTACATGTATTGCTCCTTATATTTAATTTGAGCAGTTTTAGAAGCAGGGTTATATCGATAAGATTGCTAAACTTGTGTGTATTTACTTAATACTGTTATACTGCATTAAAGCACCCCACATTATATTCAGTATTTCCCCCCCCCCCCCTTATGGAGTATATTTGACCCTCCAGAATCTAAGCAATTTTGATTGAATAATATTAATATGTGCTTTTTTAACGCTGGATTTAAGAACCCCTTGCAGAAATGAAATTTTTTTTCCAACCTTAACAGAATTCATTTGGCCAGTTCTGGCCACATCTTAGAAAACTGCATTTAGGCAGGGGTTATTATTATTAAATGAAGTGGAACATTGACCACACAATGTAACCTAAGTATCATGCCCAGGCCTACAGTATGTTTCATTCGCTATGATTGATTGGCAGCGACAAATGAAGGAGGACCTGATATATTCTTTACCATGCTGCATGTAAAAAGCCAGATTCAGGCTTTTTTGTCTGATTGCCCGATTAGACAAAATCTTTTTGAATCTGCATTTGATTGAATGATGATACAGTGATCAAACTATAATTCAAATTTTGTGTGAAATTTAAATTTCCCCTGCAACTTTTCATTCAATACTCAATACAAACTTTGCTGTGGGTGGAAAGCGATGGGATGAATGTTTGATTTGGGCCTTTGTACATAGGGGTCTGATATAAATGGTGTAATAGTATAGTATTTAGAATCCTCTGTCCCTAGTACATTTATCTTGCATGATTCATAAAAACTTTAGACACAATTGACAATTCCAATTATGGACTGAAATAGACAAGGAGATTCAAATAATCACCAAAGCTGGAAAAGAGCATACTAAATTGAGTATATTTTCAAAGTTTGGTTGTGAAATGTTGTAAATTTTAGCTCACTTTACTAGCTTTTTTTCCGAAGCTAGAATGTGCTCAAAATGTTCTGCTCGTTTGGAGTTACTATTGTACTGGCCAATTAAGAAGAGAAAGCATTTGAACATTAATGGGGTACTCATGAAATGCTAGCTACAGATATGACCATATGTCTCCAACCTTTTGAAACAATAGTTGTGCTTACAGTAGCTGTCAATTCATGAAACAACACTGTCTTGAAGATCATTTGATCTTTATATTAACCCATTAAGGGGCAGAGCTTCCACACTAATGAGTAAAATTGTCTGCCGTTAGACAAGTAAAAAATAAGTAGGGCATGCCGGGCACATTGCCACTTAATGCGTTAACTCGAGAGATTGTCAGCTTTTGTAGTTAACACATTAAGTGGCAGAGCTTCCCCCTGACAAATGAAATAATCTGACATTAGACAAGTAAAAAATAAGTAGGGGGCATTGCCACCTTATGCATTCAACTATTAGTATACTGAATAGCAGTTTAAGCTGAACAATATTCAAGCCTAAATATTTTCTATCAACCTGGCTTTATTTATTTAAATTTTTCTAGGTCTATCCATGAAATTGACCCAGCCAACTTGAAAATATTGTCAAGTGGACGAAAAAATAAAATTGGTGAGGGGACATTTGGCATCCTGTGTAAAAAAGATGTACAGAGGGCATGTAGTTGCTGTGAAACAGTTTAAAAGCCATACAAGTAGAACTGATGTGGAAAAGGAAGCCATGATGATTAATTCATTTGATCACCCTGGTATGAAAATGATTAATTATTATGATTACAGCATACTTGAAACTTACGGCACTGTAACAGAGTTTACGTGGATAGTTGGGAGGGGTGTGATATTCATATATTCATGTTCATATTTACATGGATATATTAATGACACCCATCCCCCCCACACCACCAATTATCAATGTTGGGGATAGGCCTGTTTACCGTTAGGTATGATCATGTGGAATAATGATTAGCAGTATGGGAACTCTTCTAGCAAAACTGATCCTGAAGTTTGTATTTTCACTCAAAATTAAAGCTGAGAAACTTCTGCTTTAATAGTTGATTGTTCATGATCAACTTCATTCAATGTCTCTGTATTCAGATTGTGTAAAATTGTACTGTACATGAAATCAAGAAGACTCATGACTTATTTTATTTATTTATAATTTCATAATACTTTCTTATATAAGGTTTGCCATTTCTGTTTGGTATCAATGTACAATCAAAGCCATACATATTGGTTACTGAATTTATGGAATTGGTGGACAGTGTGCTAATAATGATATAGCTGTATATTATGGACTTGCATGCAAAACACTCTCACCTTTGAAACTGTAACTGTTACAATCACTTTCTCCGTCTGTGTCGGATGAAGACGTTGAAGAATCTTTCTTCAAACTTCTCTTCAGCTGGCGAGATTGTTTTAAAGCCATATGTCTACGGAATGTTGTTTCCGAAACGTTTTGTTCGCAGTGGTCGCAAAACACGTAACTGTTCGCCTTATCCATATCGTATTATAACTGCCACGCACTTTGGCCAAATTTATATAAACTTGTATATCAATCACTTCCGCACTTTATAATTATACTAATGAGCGAATTTGCACAATAAGAAGTCTTTCTTATTTCTTGTATATTGTCCGACAGTGTCTCGAAGTGCTTAAATTCAGGTGAAATAAAGGCGCATTATAGCATTACGTTACTCGATAATAACAAACGTATCAGATATCATCATGTTTATTTGTTACCATATAATTGTTGCAATAACAATATATTTAATCCTATTAAATTGCCGTCCTAACGGAATTAAAGTAGGTGTCAGGTTTTGTCTTCATTTAAAATCAAATTAAAGGTGATTAAATGCTATCTCTGCCTTTAATCAACATTTAAACAACTGGTTAAAGTTTATTAAACTATACGCGCACTAATGTCGGCTTTAACCCACTTTAAAATGCTCACTAAATGCAATTAAATCTATCGGTTTCCAAAAGAGATGTTTTATTCAAAATAAATGCGATTAAATGTAACTTTTTCTTTAATCACCTTTAGTCGGCTTATTAAAAGTTATAGATACGCATTTAATACCTTTAGTATTTTTGCTAAAGCTAATTAATGGCACGCTTTTCGTCCTGTGAAAAATTTCGGGCCAAAAGCCGAAAATCTGACCTAGGTCCGATTCGAGCTTGCCTTAAGCACGCGTGATTAGCAATGATTATCGCTTAGAACTTATAAATTGCTCTTTCTTTGATTTTTTTGCACATACTACACCAAGAATTACTCAGATTTAAAACAGAATGATAACATGTCAAATTCTAGACATTTTGAAGACAACAGAGACCAAAAAAGCGAAAAAATATGGAATTTCCAAAATATATTTTGCAATGGGTGAGTAATTTCAGATAACAAAGCAAGCTATTATTTAATTCTTATTTTCACGTATAATACAAATGCAGGTTATAACTATATGCTGGTTGGAATATACTATTCAAAGAATCGTTTTAACCGCTATCGTTTACTGGTATTCCGGGGTCTTTAGCCCAAATACTTGCTGAGATATTTAATGTTTTTCTTCTGTGCGACAATATTGTCAGGAGTAATAGCCTAATAGGGACCAGAAGGGAATTAGATATTATAGTACTTGTATATAATAATTGTAGGAAAAAAATATTCCCTGTGATATATCTTCCTAGGAAAAAGTATCAAAACGGATTATTTTCAACATTAAAAAACCAAGATTATCTGATGATGTCTGGTGATGGCAGGCATGACAGCATGGTTCTTAGTGCCAACTACTTCGCAGGGCCACGTGTTATGCCTACACCATATTTTTCTGTACAGTTCCATCATTCATTTTACACTGATGTTATATAATTTTTTTTTATTCTCCCTTTCCTATTATGTAATTGCAGAACGAATATTCAATATATTAGTGTACCACATAAAAACTCATTATGACAATGGCTATCGGACGTCTATTGCATCGGAGATACGACTTGTGGTAAGCCAAATTCAATGTTATTTCTTGCGATTTTTCTATGATATCTTACATTGTTTTTTTGTAAAGATTCTTCAATGTTTTCTCAGTCTGCGAGCTGACAACGTCAAGGCCTTGTGCAAGACAAAAGTGGAAAAGTCAAATTCACTTCGTATGTTAATTGTTCTGAAAGGAAAACGTTGGTTAATGATGATAGTGCAAGGCATGTCAGGTATTCTGCTTCCAAAATTCCTTTTCTTGTTAGTGTAATACATTCTCATTTTTGTTTTAGTTCTGCAGAAGATAAGACAACCGGGATTGTTTCACTGCCTTACAGCGAGGCGATGAATGTTATTCCTGTGTGCTTACAACAGGTAAACTTTTCTATCATAATATATCATCTGGCATTAAGTTTCGATTGAAGTTCAACTTTCTTCATTTTCTAGAAATTGGAATGGGAGGTGTTGGATGTTGTTCTGAGAAACTTTCCGGAGGCACTGCAAGATAAAAACTTGATACATTCTCGAAAGCACTACTTACGTTCAATATGTACAGTGTTATCTAAAATGGTAAGGGATGTAAAGTTGTGCACTTTTCACACTAAAATCATGAACTAAAAATTTTACTTTGCATTCAGGTTTGAAATTATGATTTTCTTCCTGGATTATTTCGTGTTCCTCATGATATGCGCCGACCTCATTTGTACGCTAGAATTTTTCCAGTACGGTTCTTATCATTCAGTTTTTTGCATCTATCATAATATCTTACCATAACTATACCAAAACCATACCATACCATAACCATAACCATACCACATCATATCATATAATCATATCATATAATCATATCATATAATCATATCATACCATAACTAACCATAACCAAATCATACCATACGATAACCATATCATACCATACGATAACCATATAATCCCAAAATTATATCACACCATACCATACCATGACCAAATCATACCATACGATAACCATATCATACCATAATTATATCACACCATACCATAGCATAACCAATTTATACCATAATTATATCATACTATACTAATGATTTAATTGGATCTTTTATTGTAACATGTGCAGGTATTAACAGAGCTGTGTACGTACCACATTTTTATTGGGCAAGATGAACAGGTAAGAACCTGCTTCACTTTATTTTCAGCGGTTGTCTGTTCTCGCTTAAACGTTGTTGTATATTTCGTCTAGTTTTGTCTGATGCGTACTTTGGAGATTGGTTTGGTTGCTCATTCCACGACGTTAAGCGTATCTTGTCTCACCATATGTATGTTAGAAATGTCTTCAGTTATGGCAAGGTATGGCTACTTAAGATTGTCTGGAATTTGAGACGTTTTTTATGTCCATTAGCACTTTGTAAAGAATGAAGTTGATTTAAGTAATTGCAGCGTTTTAGAAGTTTATTACTTTCGAGATATTTGAAATCGTGCCTTGATAATGTGCTCAGTGAATTTACAGAAATGTTTTTCAATAAACTCCAGCCTAAATGTAACGTCTCTTGTTATGCGAGATACTCCTTCACAAGATTATTTGGGTAATAATTTCTAAATTTTCTGTCCTTAGGCTGCTCCCAACATATCTGGAAAAGTTTACTAAACTTTCGCCAACGCCTCAAGTTGTCATACCACTGTTAGAATTTCTCTCTGGTATGTTTCTTGAAGTTACGTAAATTAAGAAATCTTTTATGAAATATCAATGTACCCCCTAAGGAGAGCTAGGTTGTATAAACACTCAATCGTATTCGACGAAAAGTTGCTAACATTCTTTTAAAACGTTTAAATAGCATTGTCAAAGCTTCGTGATTAGTACAAAAACTTCACAGCGATCCATTTGAAACAAGTCATTGGAATATGTTTGCCTCACACAGCATCATCGAGGTTTGTTTAACGCGATAACATCTCAAACTTTTTATTATTGGCTTTGTGAAATTGAATAAAATATAAACGAACTGATATGTTTCACCTTAGATACTCTCAATACACGTAACTCTGCGGATAATGTCATTTCATCCTGGTTTGTCAACTGTCCACTGTTGTAAGAACACAATTCGTGCCATTGATTACAAAAGTAAGTCCACATGTCATTCTATGGCCACGGAGATTGCTTGCTAAATTTTCAATAGATATAAGAAGTGGTGTTTAAAACTTTATACAGCTTAGGCAGTGTTGTTACATAAACTTGTCCATTCATGTTACATAATTTGCTTAATGCAAGCTCGTTTTCAATCATTTGTCCTTGTATTCCTTTAGAGTCTTAACAACGCAGATATATCTTCAGATGCTGCAAACCCATACCCTTAGTCACTAATCCCCCCACCAAATTCCATTCACTCCCAAACTCCCTTGAGAAATCAAAGGAAGACCAAGCAACACACTTAGTTCAGAGATGATGGAAATCGTGGGTGATATGATGGTCAAATATACATTTTCTTCTTATTTGACCCAACCAAAAAGGTCTGTATGTTTTTTCGTATTTCTGCACTGTTTCAGGAAGATGACTATTTTTTGTTTTATAAACTGCAGTGTTGAACGACTCCTGCGCAATGGAGTGTCAAGAAGTTGGTTGCTTGGCAATGTGTTGATCACGGTTACAGTCAACAAGCAGGCAACTTCGAACATGTCATGCGCATATTGTTCGGCAGGAAAAGTTTGTGTGAGAATTCACTGCAAAGGGCACGGAGCCTGAAGTTTTAAAAGTTGAGCTTAAGAGAAACAAAAACGAGGCCTCAATTAGTCAGGTAAGGAAAATTCTTTCAGTATCATTGTTTAAATTGCATACACTGTTGCCCAGCGTATTCATGCTTAAGCAACAAAATATATTTGCAGGAGCGACCAAGTTTTAATATTCTTCTAGTGAAAGCTCTTAGGAACGTATTTGACATTTCCATTGATAACGACAGTAATATCGTGTGTTTGAACGTTAAAGATGAACTCAGGGATATTCTAAACAATACAAATTATGGCCCTAGAGTTATTTCCGATAAAAACCTGCCGAAGTTGGTTCGTCATATTGCAATGCATGTTAAATAAATTTGGTCAGTAACTTAGGGTAATTTAAATGTCCGGATGTGATATTGACGGTATACGAATGTTTTTCTTTTTAAGATTGCGTCAGTTATTCACCAAAATCAGAAAAAAACTACAGATACCTAGGCTGTAATTGGTTACAAAGAATACGTCAGATCAAGAGGATTTGAGCTAGAGTTTCTCATGCGGTACCGGAACAATGTAGGTCGCTAGACTTAAGGAAGACGCTCGTAATATAATAGATTTTTAAAATATATCCTTTGGTAATTCTTATGAGTTGCAATAAAACCTTTACGATTTGTTCATCCTTCACTGATGAGCTCAGAATGTTTCGTTATACGTGGTCAATGCACGACTCTTGCCTGGAGGAGGAACCCAATCCGGATATAAATGACTTTTTATCTAAAGTACTTCACGGAAATGCCTTCAGTTGAAATATGAAGAAAGTCGGGCTGATGTTTCAAGATTTTATGACGCGAAGTTGAATCTTGGTTCATCGTTTCTTCAACGAAACGGGCACTGATAAGACTTCACAGATAAGATATCACAGTGGAAGCCAGTGCTCTTTCGCTGTAGCTTGCCTAGCGGCACAGAGGTCTCAACAGATGGTAGGAAATGACAACAGAGAGCGAACATGATAAATTTTTATGAATAAAATTATTCCGAAAAATAACAAAAAGATCAACCTAGGTTGGGAGATCTAGAGGTCTAATTTTATTCTTTCTCCAACTATGAGATTTGATGTGAGCCTCATTTTGTTTCTTCTGTCCATCTATTATTTCTTGAAAACAAATCCATGAAACATGGTTCAAAATATTGAGACATTTTATAAGCACGATGTTTGTAGAATACTTTGAACGCTAACAAAAATCCGTAACTGGTATTTTCAATTTGTGTTATAGCTTCAATCTCGTTCTACTGCAGTTTCCGATAGCAAAATGAAGGTAGGATAAATTTTGTAATTTAAATTTTAATTTAAATTTTGATGAGTATCGTATACCTCAAAACCTTCAACACACTTGCTGGTATTACTAAATGACGCTCAGAAAACTTCGAAACATTAATTTTGCACTTTAGCGAGTTTCGAATTATGGAGTTTTTTATTGCTGAGAGAAGAAGCACTGGCTGAAGCCGTTGCTAGATCATTCCTATTTTTTTCATTTTCAGTAATAATCAGTATTATTCACTCGCATATATTTATGTATCTTTCTCTCTGTGTGGCATTCGCAAGTAAGTGAAAGGAGTGAGCCGTTTGAACCCGTTACTTACGGTCACTTATTGAAAATTACTAGCTATACTATTTCAAAAAGTGCTGAAAGACTTCTTTAGGCCTCGACTGAAAACCATTATTCCATTGCACTCTTTCATTCATCTCTATAAAAATCACTTTATATTTTGAAACATCTATGACATGAAGAGAAAGTGCAACATTTGGAGAGAAAAACTCACCAAGTGGAAAATTATCAAAGAAAGCCAAGTCAAACCTTCCCAAACTTAAATTTGCAACCCGTCACCAGAGTTGTCGATGGGAATTAAAACATTTGTTGAAGTTTGCAAGTCGATTGTATTGCTACAAATATCACGAACATTTTTTTTTTAATTTGTTTTTATTCTAATATCCATCTACTTTACATATTTCAGTATAAAGTTGTTTTGTATTGACAAGCAATTGCTTTTGACTTACAGATATGATTTACTACAATTGAAAATGGCTTGAGTGACGAAGGTGGACTTGGTGGAGTTGTTGAGGATTATGCCATTGCAATGGCGACATAATTGATGAAATCAATGGCGAAAAGAATTCTTTAGTCAACTAGAGTCGTGTTAGAGTACCATGTTTAGAAGGCGCTTGCGACGGACGACGAAAAACAGCGATTAAATTTGCAAAATATGGCTGAAATTGTGTTTTAGTGGGGTTAAGTGAAATGAAATATGTCGTATCGCAACAAAACATCGTTATTTCTTTGGAAATTTATAATAAATATATTAAAAGCATTTTTTTCATATGGCGAACATTTTTAGAAATAGAAAAAATTAGACTTTTCCGGGTAATCAGTAATTTTATGCCTAATTAGCAGTTGACCTGGAATGGTAAACATAATTTGCTTGTAAAATATAAAACTGATGATAATTTCACCCTCCAGTGACCACCCCTAAAAGCAACCATTCTGAACCATATAAGCAATTCAGAAAGACTGTAGCTTTGATAATTCAGGATTTAGAGCTATGGCGGTTATGACCGCCATGGTCATTTTACCCTTAAACAATTGAGATAACCTGTTTTGCATGAAATGCACACAAACTCCTTTACAGGGCCTTGACTAGTAAATATACCTGAGTTACACGGGCTGTTGATATCACAATTGTTTATCTCTTCACGCACTTCACGCAATAAATCACATCATTAGCAGGGGATGGGTTAACTTGCAATTCCGGACTTGACTTGATATGTTCATATCAGAGAGATGTCGGTATTGGAGAGGTACATATTAAGACATGTTTACATTTTCAATTGCTGCTGCCATCTTCTTCTTTTGATATATGTGAACGAGTAGATAAGTTATGGATTTTTCTGATAACAGCACCGATTTTATGTATTGAAACGCAACGCTCAATACCCTACACACAACTAATAGCGTAGTAAAATTTAAGATAAATGGTACGATAATTTATTCAGCTTTAGAGATATTACATGTTCTGACGTTTTGGGTTCATTACGAGAGCTAAATCCCAACAAGTCTACAGGACCCGATATTATACCTCCTATTGCTTAACGAAAGATAGCAGAAGAAGTCTCTACTATGCTTAATGCTAGCCTCCTCCGCAAGCATATCTTATGTATTAATATTAGGCATTTATATTTCGCTTGGGTTAGCTGTGTCGGGGAAGGCGAGGAAAAAGTGGGAGAGATCAGCAATTTTTTTTCTCGCTCCCCGACAAAGCTAACCAAAGCCAATTATAAATGCCTAATATTTTGTATTTCGCGCATAAATTGAGTAACTAATTTAGTTACAAACTTCCAGCCGTAAGATTCCGGCTTTTCTCTATCCTTGTTTTAAAAATTTCGGCTCTTCCCATTCTTTGTTTTTAAGATTCCGGCTTTTCTCATTCCTTGATTTAAAGTTTTAAAGATTCTGGCTTTTCCTTTTCCTTGTTTTATCGTCCCCCGTTCCCTTCCTCGATTCCCCGTAACTGGTTTTAAGGCTAGTTTCCACTCAGGAAAAATCTCCTTTGGATCGGAATGGACAGTAAATTTCTTTTGTCGCTGAGTTCTCAGGCGGCGTTTATACAAAAGAAACTTTTCCGTCCCCTCCGATCCAAAGGAGAATTTTCCTGAGTGGAAACTAGCCTTTAAAGATAGCCCTTTTCCGCCCCTCCCTTGCATATGAACTAACCGCTAATTAAAAATTTTTGCGCTATCACATGACCAGCCTTAACCAGGGTTTTCGCCGCAGCGTGGGTTGTGGAGCGTAGGTAGAATAGCCTGGCCTGCGAAGTTGGAATATGTCAATGTACACACACACCCGAATTACGAAAATTGCACTTGTCAGCAAATCGTCACAAAGGTTTAGTAAAATGTCACGTACCCTCAATATTCCATTATGAATAGGAAAGTTTACTTGAACGAGATCCGCATGTCTTCGGTTATTTGATACAAAAATCAATTCATATGAAGAAACATTGGCGTTGAATTAAAATCGTATCATCATGCACATGGGATAGAAACTTCGTCATAATTATTAAGTCGTTTTTTGGCTTCACCGAAAAAATAAGCCTGGAAAAATTTGGCATAAAACGATAGACAAAAACATGATTATCTTTAATTTAATTTCAAGATCAAAGAACTTTTTTGGATCAATATTTAAATATAAGTTACGCTTGTGTTCCTTACAACGGAAACAAGACCACGTGAATGAAACAGCTCACAAATTTTATAAATCTAGCAACATCTATTGTTTGCTTTACTTTAGTTTATTGAAAGGTACCTGTTACTGTTTCAGGAAAGTAGCGGTAGTATATTTACTGTGTTTTAGGCAGAAAATGGTTGTTTATAACAATTGAGTCTCATCATAGGTAAGTGAAGTTTCCTTCTCTTACAACAACAATAGGGCCATTATGGGATACCAGATATGGATACTGCACATCGACAACTTTACAAAAGAAGGTAAGAGTTTCCAGCTTCCCGCCTGCTTCAGGGTAGCGCAGAAAGAAATAGGAATTTTTTCCCCTACCACGGTTAGAACCAATATTTTACAAATAACCTAGTGAAATGCATGCCACTCTGACAACTTTATGATGGTCTGGGACTTTTATTGTTGTCTTCAGATTTCCTTCCTTGGTGTGTATTTGAACTGCCGTATGATCGTTTGTTGGTATCATGATTTCATTCTGCTAGGAAATACTCAATGAAAATGCCTCACTTGAGTCGTTGTCAAATTTGTATTTCAATTGACACATCTTGTTACAAACATACACATCAGGCCTCTGTGTTGGATGATGATGATATCATCGTCTTTGCATATTGCGATTCTAACTACAGAAGATATTTGTCCTCGAGCAAATCTAATTTGTCTTCTGCTTTTACATTGTAATTCTCGTTCAATATCGTCAACAGGAATCCTTCACCAGTATGTTTTTAGCACGTAAACATTGTTATTGATATCAACAGAAAGGGCCATTAAAATATTGCCTGTAATTTCAGGTAATTCAATCTGTTTAATTTTTCCTTCCTCCTTGATAATCATGATTTTCTAATAAGGCGGAGTACGAGGGAAAGTAAGAACACCCCTGACTTTTCACAGCATATGGAGAAGCTCTTTTTTTTCATGAAGGGTCTGTTCGTTTGGAGGATGAGGCAATTCCTCTTTTATAGAATTTCTTGCTGAAATTTCGTGCCAGCTTATTATATGGATGAAAACTGCGAGTGGGAAGTTCAATCGTTAGCATGCAGGCGGACACTTCAAATGAACATTTATTACTGAATTTGCAAACATATTGAAACAAAACATAGTTGATTAACATAACCGACAGACGTTCTCCACCCGTTGAGTTTTATTCAACAACGATTTGACTCCATCGTTCAAAGACACTGAGAATATCTCTTGAATCAGTTGAATGGCTTGTAAGCTATGCAGCTTCTTCCAAACGATAAACATTCGGTGATTGCGGTCTCAGGACAATCGAGATGTTCCACTATTTTTGAAACTATTCGTAGCTTCGCTGCAAAAATTCGATCTTCGATACTAAATGCCTCATTCCAGAAAGCAGTGGTTGCTGCCTTGCGCGCTTCCTCGAATCTTTTTCTCGCAGTTTCTAACTCTCTGTCCGAGTTGATTTTAAGCTTTTTCCTGCTGGAGGAAGCTCTATTGCTTGGTTTAAGATACCAGACAGAATAACGCTCGAAAGTTCACCTGGTTCGTCCTGAGTTTCGCTCTCTTTCTGCTCAAGATTTGATTTATCGAGAGAAACACTGAGTAACTCTACTCCTTCTTCTAGAAAATTATAACTGGCGAGTGAAGTTGATCTAGAAAGGCCATCGATTTTAGACTTGATATCATTTAACTCGCGTACGACAATCTTACGAATTTCGCCGTCTTTCAGTTTGTCTGCCGTCGAGGCTATGACCTTATTCCATAATAAACCAAGTGTTGAACTGAGTATACTTGTCACAATTAAAGTCGTATCGCGTTTCTTATTAACTGTACCCAAAAATTAAGGCTTTATTAAAAGCATCTGCTAAAAGGTGAGGAGGCAAAACATCATTTAGAACCAAAGCTTCTTGAAGCGATACCCTTTGTACGAAGTTCATAATGAAAAACGGTTATGGTAGGATTCGAACCATCGATTTACCACTTCTGAGACCATTGTCCTCGCCACTAGACTGCAAGATCTTGTGCTGGATGGCCATGGTTATTTAGTTTACTTTATCCTTTTACGAAGTTCACAATAAAAAAAGTTTTGGCAGGATTCCAAATATCGATTTAAAACTTTGGAGAAAATTGTCTTGGCCACTAGACCAAAAGTTTTCGGGGAACGGCTATGTTTATTTGATCTACTTTATCGTTTTCACGAAGATCATAATGAAAAAACGGTTATGGTAGGATTCGAACCATCGATTTAACACATGGGAGACCATCGTCTTCGCCACTAGACCAAAAGGTCTTGTGCTGGATGCCCATGGTTATTTAGTTTACTTCATTCTTTCATGAAGTTCATAATAAAAAATGGTTTTGGTAGGATTCGAAACATCGATTTACTACTTAGGAGACAGTTGTCTTAGCCACTAGTCTGCAAGGTCTTGTGCTGAACGGCCATGGTTATTTAGTTTACTTTATTCTTTTCACGAAGTTCATAATGAAAAAGGTCATGGCAGGATTCGAACCATCGATTTAACACTTGGGAGACAATTGCATTAGCCACTAGACTACAAGATCTTATGGGGAATGGCCATGGTTATTTAATTACTGTATTTCTTATGACGAAGTTTATAATGAAAATCGGTTATGGTAGGATTCGAACCATCGATTTACCGCTTGGGAGACAATTGTCTTCTCCAATCGACTACAAGTTCTTGTGCTGAACGGCCATGTTCATTTAATTTACTTTATCCTTTTCACAGATTTATAATGAAACACGGTTATGGTAGGATTCGAGCAATCGATTTGCCACTTGGGAGACCATTTCAGTTTGACAACCTTCAATCCAGCTGTTTTTGTAGCATTCTAGTAAAATTTTGTATGTTCCTTCACAGGCAGCTAGTGATCTAGAATAAATAATAATGATTCAATATTTTGTCCACCACCACCCAAGGTGTGTGTACATAGCTTTTACTTGTAAACAACTCTAATATGTCTTTCCCTGAACAAGTAAAGTTGTCGGGTTTAAATAGAAATAAACACACTTACAATGATTTCACAACTTCTTCTTCTTCTCGTTCCCGTTTGCTTCTATCCGATTCGTTAAACAAGTTTTTAAAGAAATTCTCTAAAGCTGATAACGTGATGTTATCATTGAATCACCATCTTTTGGTGTATGGAAATGAATATTGTGTTTTCGTACTGCTTAATTCACGACCAATATGTCGGTTGGTCGGCAGCTCTATATATTTTTTATGATATTTATCTCATCTACGAGTTTCGTACATATCGACCAATTAATATGGCATTTAAGAGTACTAATTGCACGGATTTGGATGGATTGGCTGCGGATGGCATAACCTTGAGTATTTGTGGAGATATTGCTTTTCGATGTCGGGTCAACATACAACGAGTTGGTTTTGAATCTAAATACAAAGTCTCATTTGCGATTGCTAAAGAAACGAAACATGGATTTGTTAGTCTAGTCCTGTGTACGAAGCCTTCAAGCAGGATCTAACAATGTGTGTGGATGTTTCGTCTAATCCTGGTCCTCAATCTTTTGATAATAATCAGTCGGATGAGATGTATCAACATCGAAAGCAGTTACGTTTGATGAACACGTTTCGACCCGCTAATAATCCTGAGGAGCTTAGTTCAATGCTTGGGCAGTTGAATCTACAGAAAGGTTGGTTGTTCCATATGACCTATAGGAATATTTGCTATAATACCTACTTCGCAAACACCACCGCCACACTATACAATCACTATCATCCTGCAAATCATCAGGAAGCTATCCCTGTTAGAATCACGGACCGTGTCCCAAAGCCTGTAAATATATATGGCAGAAATTATATTAAGAGAATCAATCTCATCAATATTCCTTTATCAGGCATTGCCAACACTCCTGATACAGCTGTTACTCAGCTTTGTTCTTTTGGTCTTTTCAACTGCCGGTCTATTCGGAACAAAGCGAATTTAGTCAAAGACTATGTGGTTGAGAATGAATTTGATATATTTGCGATTACAGAAACCTGGCTTCACCCTGACAAATTTGATCATATATCTTTTGGGAATTTCACCCCGAAGGGCTACTCCTTTAACAATATCTCGAGACAACAAGGTAGAGGGGGAGGCATTGGTATACTATACAACAACACTTTAAAAGTGAAGCTGGACTCGGCGAAAATGTTCTCACACATTAAGTCTTTC